>NC_043961.1:5377213-5487213 GCF_902148855.1 Sphaeramia orbicularis | reverse complement strand
ACATTATGTACATGGATATATATGACCAGAGGAAGGATGACTTTCCCTGACATACCAAGCCCTTACTTTCCCTGCGGCGCTGACAGTAAATAAAAAAGGGCAGGAGGCTTGAAAGCTCACTTCATCATTCCTTAACATACTTGTTTCCGGCCTTCAGGGAAGCGGGCTGACATAGAACTCATCACAGCTTCGTTCACTTAATGTTGTGGACGTGGAACTGTCTGTCATACACTCTAAGAGAAACGTAATTTACAGGAAAGGTGAAATATATTCCCTCGCATCAGTAAAATATTCCTGAAACAACTGAACTGATCATATGACACTTTAACCCTGTAAAGTCTGAACCATTAAATCATTGACAGAAAATTCCAGTTCTGTGAAAATGAAGCCTTTACTGGTCCTTCTGAATAACCAAATACTTTTTTTTTTTTTTCAAATATCAATTTCCATGTATGAGTTTCGATTTTGTATCATATTTGATACATCGGGTCACAATGGTCAAATATTATTATTTTTGAACAAACAAAAACATAATATAACATAAGGCAAGACAGGTTATTCTATAGCACATTTCATGTTCAAGGCATTTCAAAGTGCTTTTACGTAAAACATTAAAAGCACTAAAGCAGGGAAGCAATGAAAAGTAGGCATGAGAAAAAAAACAAACAAAAAAACACATAAATAGATAAACAGATAAAAACTTGTTTAGTTTTATTTAGTTTTGACTTTTTTTTCTCTAATTCAGTTAGTTTGAATTTGTTTTTAGAGCAGGTTTGCTAGTTTTAGTAGTTTCATTGTTTTCTAAATGCTTAGTTTTAGTTTAGTTTTAGTTTTTTGTTTTTTTTTTTTGTTGTTTTTTTTAAAAATATTTTCTCCTCTTCTCTGTCGTCGTATTCAAATAAATCCCAGACAGGACTCTGCTATTTCTCCCAACTTTAGTCTCCATGTTTCCAGGTAGAGTGGGGACCAGAAGACGACTGGAAACCACAAGTGAGGGACCGTGAAGTTCCGTATGGTGCCGCTAGCTAAAATTGCTAGAGCGAAATAAATCACTTTTGTATCAATCCTACGTTGACAAAATGAAAACGAAGAGAATTTTATTCACAATTTGTATCCATTTTAGTTAGTTTTGTAAACACACAATACAGTTTCAGTTAGTTATGTTTTTTTCTTTTAATTATAGTTTTTATTTATTTCAGTTTACAAAAATGTTTGTTCAATTCTAGTTTTTGCCGTTTCATTAGTTTTCGTTAACAATAATACCTTGGCACAAACCACTTGTTGCACGTTACAGTACGTTAAATCAGTGTTGAAATAGAATAAAAGCAGGGTCAAATTAAACAGTTCATTGTTTTGAGTTAAATTATAGATTTGTCTATTGTCTAAGATTAGAAGGAAACATTTGATATATGCTGTGAAAAAGTAAATCCTCTTAAGCCATTTTAACGTCAGCTATTATACCTTTACCTTCCTTCGTGTCTCGTCTAAACGATTATGACTAAATTTCGATGAATTGTTGTGTGTCGCAAGGTTAAAATAGTTTGGATTTTTCATTCTAGTTTAGTTTTATTTAGTTTTGACTTTTTTTTTCTCTAATTCAGTTAGTTTAATTAGTTTTTAGAGCAGGTTTGCTAGTTTTTATTAGTTTTCATTTTTTTCTAAATGCTTAGTTTTAGTTTATTTTTTAGTATTAATTTTAGTTTTGTCGTATCTTTTCTCTTTTCTCCATCGTATTCAAATAAATCCCAGACAGGACTCTGCTGCTTTCTCCCCAACTTTAGTCTCCATGTTTCCAGGTAGAGTGGGGACCAGAAGTCGACTGGAAACCACAAGTGAACACAAGTGACGGACCCTTAAATATCATATGGTGCCAACAGCTAAAATTGCTTGAGGGAAATAAATCGCTTTCGTATCAATCCAATGTTGACAAAGACAAAAACGAAGGGAATTTTATCCATAACTTTTATCCATTTGAGTTAGTTTGTAAGCACACAATACAGTTTCAGTTAACGTTTTTTTTTTTCTTTTTATTCTAGTTTTTATTTATTTCAGTTAACGAAAATGTTTGTTCAATTCTAGTTTTTGTCATTTTGTTAGTTTTCGTTAACGATAATAACCTTGGTGTGTCGTGTGCAGCGCTTAAATGTATTTCCAGCTAAAACAGTGGGAAAGCAGCTTTCTGCTAATCTGAAAAACAACAGTGTTATTGTAGGTGTTAGTCGTGTGACAGGTCATTTTCCAAAAAGCATTTTACTCCACACAGTCTAGCGCTGCTCCCCTCGGCTAAGTGAGAAAAATGACCTTCCTTCCATCGCTGAAATATTTAGCTTCGCAGGTTCATTGAGGAGTGAACGGCCTCGTAAGAGCTGTAAGTGAACCATTAGGACGGGAGCTCCTCCATTTACGCTCACAGTCATGTGTAAAGGAAGAACATTAGTTTTACCAACGGTCTATAGAAGAGCTACATTTTTATAAGAGCCAAGTAAAGAAAAGACGTGGTTTTATAAGACTCTTAAGAGGAAAAATTTGCACATGATAAATGATGATGTCGTATTAAAAGGGTTATATTATGTGGTATGTGATGTTGCAAAGAGTGGAAGTGGAGGTCTGGTTTATAGTAAAAAGAAAAAAAGAAAAAAAAAAAAAACCCTTAAGTAGGTTTTCCAGCAAGAAACGTTCATTACTTGAAAAGAGATGTCATGGTGCATACATTTGGCATCCGCTGTTGGTACAGTGATGTGCAAAAATATTAGAACACTTGTCAGATCTTAAGAAACTGGTGGTGTATTTGTTCCCAGAGCCTGAATTTCACTTTTTTGCCGTTGCAAAAGGTAAAGGCAAAGGTCCTGAGAATATGTTTTTTCTATTATTTGATTTTTTGTGTATTGTTTATCACTATTATTATTTTTTTTATATCGTTTGATATTTTTTTATTTGTGTATTATTTATTATTATTTTTATTTTATTTTTGTTTCATGTTTTGTATTATGCCTGTGTCTGAAATAAACTAACCTAAACCTAAATCTATGTCACCTACAAATTTATCAGTCCAGTCCTTTTTTCACATTTTACTCTAATATTAAGTGCCAGTTACATTTCACAAATTCATCCCGGGGGCCGGATTGGACCCTTTGGCGGGCCGGATTTGGCAGATTTGGTGTAGAATATACTTAACATTTTATAGTAATGTAATAAAACTTAAATCATTTACGTACATTGAAATTAACCCTTAATAGGTAACCATGGTGCCCCCCCACAGCTACAGGTAACCTGGGGTCCAGCTAGACCCCAGGTTACCTACGGTGATAAAAACATCTAAAAATGTTATTTTTTAGTCAGTTACAATACTTTATTGCTTATAGTATGAAAGGATAGCAATGAAACGAAAAAAAAAAAACAAAATTGTGCTTTATTTTCCAAATAAATTCTCCTTTACTGCGTGAAGTATTTCCTTCACTAAAGTTAACAGAAAATTTCAAAAAAGTTTCACATGTTACAAATAAACACACTACATTGCTATAACACATTTGCAATACAGTTTCAATAAAGTTTCTCTAAAAACTAAACTATAACTAAAAACTAAACTAACTACACAATTGGGTAGTACGAACAGGTGCTCACAAACAGTCTTCACAGAAGGAAAACTGACGTCATAAACACTATCAATCAATAAATGGTCATCATCTGATTCAGATTCTACTTCTAAATCTGCAAGTTCTATCCTAATATCTTCATCACTTAGAGTTTTCCTCTTAGCCATGGCCTCACACGATGTTAAAATTACTCAAAAAAGATTAAAGCACTGAAGGTTAGCATTATTAGAAATTTATAACATCAATTATTGATCATATTCTGAAATACCTGAAATGGAAAAACAATAAATCAATATATGTTAAAGGTAACCTGGGGTCACGGGCGACCCCAAAATGTCTGTATTGCCTATGTTATTCTACGAGTTAATTTTTTGGTTCCGTTTTACTTTTCAGATCCCTATACTAGGAGGGTAAATGAAGTAACACGCACGAGCTTCAAATAAAAACATAGAAAACATAAAAAATTAAAAACGTGGGGGCTGCTGGGACCCCAGGTTACCTATTAAGGGTTAAAGCATTTTAGTAAATACGAAGTCTGGGCTTACAGTGTGCAATACATCAGCACAGAATCCCAGACAAAGATGTAAACAGACCTCACATATGGACAAGCGGCAGAAGTGACACCATTATTATTACCTCCGCCAAGGAGGTTATGTTTTTGCCAGGGTTTGTTTGTTTGTTTGTTTGTTTGTCTGTCCGTTAGTGTGCAACATAACTCAAAAAGTTATGGACAGATTTGGATGAAATTTTCAGGGTTTGTTGGAAATGGGATAAGGAAGAAATGATTAAATTTTGGTGGTGATCGGGGGTGGGGGGGCCCACGGGGGGGCCCATTTCCAACAAACCCTGAAAATTTCATCAAAATCTGTCCATAACTTTTTGAGTTATGTTGCACACTAACGGACAGACAAACAGACAGACAAACAAACAAACCCTGGCAAAAAACATTACCTCCTTGGCATGGGGGGGGCCCACGGCGGGGGGCACTGATCAGCCTTGGCGGAGGTCTGCGCTCTCCGAGTGCTTCTAGTTGGAAATGCAGTCGAATAATGTCGGACCTCCAGCACATACGTAACATAAACACACGGTGTGAACACAAACCCTACATATCGAGCCTTTAAAAGCCCCAGACTGTATCAGACCTGTACTGCAGTCATTTAATGTGACCTGCGCCGTGCCCGTGCACCGTAGTTCAGTGCGTGGCATCAAATGAAAGCCCGGCTCAGAGGGAAGATGAGGCCGGTCTTTCATGTGAGGTAATGAAGTTCAGAGCGCTGTGTTTGAAGTCGTCCAGCAGTGTGTTTGTTGAGGCCGGGTGGGTTGACGTCTGAGTCGGCCTCGGCGCTGCAGGTCAGCTACGCCGAGGGTCGGCCCGACAGCGAACGCCTTTGTACTCAACAAGTGATGCTCGCTCAGGTCCGCCACGCCGCTTTGATCCTCGGGTCAGCTGAGTCCGCCTCAGGTCAGTCCAGAGCTGTGATTATGAAGCTCAAAGATGCACCCGAGAGGATGCGTTTCGCTCACCGAGAACAAAGACCCACAAAGACGATGTTCTTTTTGGATGCGCTTTTCAGATACTCTGTAGCAAATCACTTTAATTTGAATGTTTTTGTGAAAATGGGCCACATCAACACGTCAGATGTACAGTTTTAGTCATGTGGACGGTGGACTGAACCAGCTGTTTTCCATCCGCCAAGACACATTTTATACTGGGGTACTATGATAGAGCTAGATTAGATTAGATTAGATTAGATTAGATTAGATTAGATTAGATTAGATTAGATTAGATAAAATTAAATTGGACTACTTTAGATTAGGTTAGGTTTGATTACATTAAACTGGACTACATTAGATTAGATTAGATTAGATTAGATTAGATTAGATTACATTGGACTACATTAGATAAAATTAGATTACATTGGACTACATTAGATTAGGTTAGGTTAGATTACATGAAACTGGACTACATTAGATTAGATTAGATTAGATTAGATTAGATTGGACTACATTAGATTGGATTGGAATAGATTACATTACATTACATTGGATTACATTAGATTAGAATGGATTACATTAGATTGGATTAGATTACATTAGATTGGATTACATTAGATTACACTGAATTGTATTACATTAGATTAGATGGGATTACATTAAATTACACTGGATTGGACTACCTTAGATTAAATTGGATTGGATTACATTAGATTACATTAGAGTACATTGGATTGGAATAGAATAGATTGGATAGATTGGATTACATTGGATTGTATTACATTAGATTAGATGGGATTACATGAAATTACATTAGATGGGACTACATTAAATTAAATTTGATTGATTACATTAGATCGAATTACGTTAGATTACATTAGATTGTATTACATTAGATTACATTGGATTGTATTACATTAGATTACATTGGATTGTATTACATTAGATTACACTGGATTACATTAGATTACATTAGATTGGACTAGATTAGATTACATTGGATTGGATTAGATTAGATTACATTAGATTGGACAACATTAGATTACATTGGATTAGATTAGATTACATTAGATTGGATTACATTTGATTACATTGGATTGTATTACATTAGATTAGATGGGATTACATTAAATTACATTGGATTGGACTACATTAGATTACATTGGATTGGATTATATTAGACTAGATTGGATTATTCTTTTTAAAAACCAATATAATATTAACAACTATACCTGTTTTCTATAACCACCCAATCTACTCTTTAACCAGTTAACTAGTCCAACTCGATTATCCCGCAGGTTCAGTACAATACAACAAACAATAAACAAATGTATCCCACAAATGTATTATACTTTTAAGCTTTGTGTGAATATTTATTTTGGAAAATTGAGCTTTCCTGTCAAACTCTAACTGCCTTCTCTTTCTAAAACCGTATTTTTATCATATTTATTTGCACAGATCATATACTTAATGTACATATTAAAGTAGAAATAAACCTGGTCCACAGCCAATTCCCCCCTTTCCTGCACAGGTATGGATTTTTAGATGTTTTTTTTTTGTTTTTTTTTTTGTCTCTAGGGCTTAAAGTTAAGGTTATAACCAGTTAAGGCTAAGGCTGTGATTGACAGGTGGGCGGTGTCTGTGTCTGCTGTGTGTGGTTTGATTGACAGCTCACTTGCATGCCACAGCAGACTGTGGAAGACTCTGTGCATTCAGTAAACCATATTTTTCCTGACAGACAGCTCCACTGTACTTACGGTTGAGGACAAGGGTCAAGGACTTCAGCTACAAAATAAAGCCGATGCGGAAGTATGTGAGCGTCGTAATATCACTGACAGCTCGGAAAAACTTTGGCTCCCATATCTGACAATGAGCTTCTCTCTAAAAATATTGAGCCAATAACTTTTTCCAGGACTCGTTGTAGCCTCATCTGTTTTATTTGGACCCTCTGATAAATTGATGTAATGGTTCGTCTTTATATTAATCAGATTCCAGGTCAGATAGAAGTTTGATGTCAACTGTGTCGGGCTTGGATTGACAGGTCTGTATGAAACCTGCGAACATTCGGAGGTGGGGGTTTTTTCCTGGCAAACCTCCCCACTGTAGTTGTGGTGAACAGATTCCACAAACATGACTGCGAAAGGACTTTAACACGTAATATTTGATGACATTTATGCTGCGTTTTCATTTTTTTCCAACCTTCTACCGGTGAAAATGCACTGGAATGGCAGTCGAACCCGTGACTTCCCACCCGTGAACTCGTACTAGATCCATGTACTCCCAGTTCCGACCTCTGATATCTACAGTGGCGGCCCCCATGGATGCGATGTTTATGCCAAAGTAGTGGCTTTTCTATTGGACATGTGCGCAAAACTTTACCGGTATTTACTAAATGTCGAAAAAACAGAAGTGTGTAATGTTGGTTTTTCCATGAAATCACAAATGCGATGCTTTGTTTTATGATTGCGAGATGATATGAGAAGTCATTCATTAACATGGCAACAAATGTAAATATAGTGTTGATTTACAGATATATTCATTATTATTATATATTACCCCTCTATCCTGTACTAAGTTAAAACATGATTCAGTTTCCTGGTGTGTCCACACATACAGCGCCATGTTTCTTTTAAAACTCTTCTTCTTTGCTTGTTGTAACGTCCGTCAACATCCGTTTTTTTTTTTTTTTGGGGGGGGATTATTGTTCACGTGACTCTAGTTGTGGAAAAAGGTCTTTCCATTGCAGTTTTGCATGATATATCAATTGTGCTATGCCCAAAAAAAACACCTCTTGCCAGCATAAAAACTTTTAATCGAAAAACTAGAGGTTTTTTTCCCATTTTTCCACTAGGCTAATTTTTATGTGCAAGTTATATTTGCACTATTTGAAGGTCAATGGAAAAGTGACTAATGTTTATTAAAACAAGGTATTGCTCTGACGTAATTTATCTGCAAATCTTCTGCATAATCAGCAGCTACTATAACAGTAGCTAGTTTTCAGTCCATTGAGGACAAGAATAAATTATATCAAACACGTATCCTAATATACAAATTACGTAATGTAAAAGGTGTAAGAGCTTCTCTTGCCTTATGCGTCGTTTTTACTTTAAAAGCACCTCTGGTGATAGAAATGATTGTAAATGAACATAAGCTCTGTATGGTCCACTATGCTGGTTTGTTTACATCTAACTACCACAATTCCTTGTCCTCAGGCAGTTTGGCATGACTTGCCCGAACGTTACAAAGTCGTGAGTCGTGGTTTGAAGTCTTGACTTACGGGCTCAAAAACCTGCCTGGAACGCAGCATTAAGCTAGCATTTAGCAGTAGCTCACCTCTGACCCATTGGACTCCTTTTTTTTAAAGGAGTGATACTTTGCTTTTTTAAATGGAATTCTTCATTTTCCCACATTTCCCTGTGGTCTCCATAAACTGTAAATGCTCTGCTTGGGTCTGAATTCTTCATTCATTCAACTCCACAGGTCCATCTTCAACCCTATTTCTGAGTAATGACACCAGACAGGTGGTTTGGAGCGCTGGCCCTTTAAATGCACATGAGCCACTTCAGGCCCCGCCCCCTCCAGGTTGTCGGCTGTGCTGCTCTGTCCCGTTCAACCAGCAGCTGAACATTTTAGATAGTGGGCTCCAAGTTTGGACATATTTTCAGTCTGGACTACAACTGCTGCTGCTGATAAACAACTATGGAGAAATACTGGAGAAATGTTCGTCTGAAGTCTGGACCTGATATGTGCAAATGTGGAGACGGAACTAGTTATAGACGCAACTAATTAAGAAAGAATTAAAACAGGTTGTAGAAATCCACTGGATTTTTGCCAGAATTAATATAAAGATAGTTTTCACAGGGAAATGTGGGAAAAGAAAGAATTCCATTAAAAAAAAAAAAAAAAAAGCAAAATATCACTCCTTTAATGCACGTGAATTATTGAAAACTTAACACTGTTTGCAAAAGAAAGATCTGTTGCCCAACACTAAATAACAGTCTTTTTGGAAACGGTGATGTCCGGGTATTTATCATCCTCATCTTCAGTACATCAGTTTATGACAAGGAGTGAAAAATAGTTCCACACCTTGACCTGGTCAAATTTTTGTCAGACAGCAAGAAACTGCAGGTCGTTTTTAATTACGGGCAGGATGGCATGATGAATGCAGTGAAGCTATTATCAGCTCTGTCTCAGCCCCCGGGGCACGGTGGTAATTCCCTCTGCTTTTCTTCCACAGCTCTGACTTTAAGGGACGTACACCAGTTTGCCGTGATGATTACAGCAGGGATTTACTTCTTCTGAACGCTTGTCAATCTGCAGAGGTTTTAAAGCTGTCTCATCATAGTATTTGAGGAGTTTATTTGGTGCAGTCTTTGACACGTTTTGTAAGGAGTCGACTGCGTTGGAAACAATTTTGCTCTTGAAGAAGTTCTATGTAGTATTAATATTGCAAACTCTCAGTGGTAGAGGGAAGTCTGGTACCAGAACGCATTTAGTTCTACCAAAACCACCAAGGAGCCAACCCTATGTACCCACAGACTGTATCACTCACTGAATCCTACTATATAATGCACATTGTCCGTCCGATCGATGTTGCAGCACGGGAGGGCGTTTGTGCGGATTTTCCTCAGCCTTCACAGGCCCGATCGCCGCCAAACTCGCCAAATGAATAGAAACATTACCTGACTATCTTCTAGGCACAATTTTATGTCCGTATTCAAATGTTGTGAGGAATTCTGGGCAATTTTAGCCTCTCATACTATCGTACAATGGCACCACGGGTACAATGCCGCTAGTGTGTAAATTTGTGAAATCGTACTTATGCACATAATAATTTACCTAATGGAAAAACGACAATTTCGCCAAAAGTCTCATTTTTCGATTCAAAGTTTTTGCGCTGGCAAGAGATGGTTTTTCAGGCGTAGCGCAAATGATATATCATGCAAAACTTCAATGGAAAGACCTTTTTTGTAACTAGAGTCAGGTGAATTTAAAAAATGGATGTTGACGGACGTTACAAGCGAAGAAGAAACATGTGGGTATGTGTGGACAGACCAGGAAACCCAATCATGTTTTACTTTAATACGAGATAGAGGGATAATATATAATAACAATGAATATATCTGTAAATCAACACCATATTTACGTTTGTCTCCATGTTTACGGAATGACTTCTCATGTTATCTCACGATAATGAGTAAACAAATCATCGCATTTTTGATTTAATGGAAAAACCAACATCACACACTTCTGTTTTTTTGACATTTAGTAAATATCGGTAAAGTTTTGCGCAGATGTCCGATGGAAAAGCCACTAGTGATTCACCAGTAAAACCCATGGAGTTGGATCAATGACAGTGGATGGACACATTAAATAATAAAGAAAATGAACAAAAATGCACTTTTACAAAATAATCAATATGGGAAAAAATAGGGAAAAAATTAACTAAAACGAGGTAAAAAAAAAAGAAAAAAAAGATAAAATAAGCAACAAATGAACAAACCAACTAGAGTGGTCAATAGCCTGAACAAAAAATGAATAATAAATTAAGAAAATAAGCCACAAATTGAACAAAATTGAAGAAAACAATATAAAATAGGCAACAAACTGAACAAAAAATAAATTAAAAGAATAAAAATATACAAATTGAATAAAAAAATGTATAAAAAAATAAGGTTGATAATGCTTGTTTTAGGTTCATGGAAACCTGGAAAAACTGACATTACGCACTTCTATTTTTTCGACATTTAGTAAATATCGGTAAAGTTTTGCGCAGATGTCCGATGGAAAAGTGACTAGTGATTCACCAGTAAAACCCATGGAGTTGGATCAATGGCAGTGGATGGACACATTAAATAATAAAGAATATGAACAAAAATGCACTTTTACAAAATAATCAATAATGGGAAAAAATATGAAAAAAAAAAATTAACTAAAATGAGGTAAAAAAAAAAAAAAAAAAAAAAAAAAGATAAAATAAGCAACAAAATTAACAAAACAACCAGAGTGGTCAATAACCTGAACAAAGAATGAATAATAAATCAAGAAAATAAGCCACAAATTGAAGAAAATTGAAGAAAAAAATATAAAATAGGCAACAAACTGAACAAAAAATAAATTAAAAGAACAAAAATATACAAATTGAATAAAAAATGTATAAAAAATAAGGTTGATGACACTTGTTTTAGCTTCGTGGAAACCTGGAAAAACTGACATTACGCACTTCTGTATTTTCGACGTTTTGTAAATATCGGTAAAGTTTTGCACAGATGTCCGATGGAAAAGTGGCTAGTGATTCACCAGTAAAACCCATGGAGTTGGATCAATGACAGTGAATGGACACTCTAAATAATAAAGAACATGAACAAAAATGCACTTTTACAAAATAATCAAAAATGGGAAAAAAATACGAAAAAAAAAAAAAACTAAAATGAGGTAAAAAAAAAAAAAAAAAGATCAAATAAGCAACAAAATTAACAAAACAACCAGAGTGGTCAATAACCTGAACAAAAAATGAATAATAAATCAACAAAATAAGCCACAAATTGAACAAAATTGAAGAAAAAAATATAAAATAGGCAACAAACTGAACAAAAAATAAATTAAAAGAAAAAATAAAAAAATAAGGTTGATGACACTTGTTTTAGCTTCGTGGAAACCTGGAAAAACTGACATTATGCACTTCTGTTTTTTCGACAATTAGTAAATATCGGTAAAGTTTTGTGCAGATGTCCAACGGAAAAGCGACTAATGTGTAAATTTGTGAAATCGTACTTATTGCGTCTTTTGCAGAACTTTACAGCTCTTTATTCCATGTGAAACGCGTCAGTAATGTGTCATCAATACAAACAAACAAACAAACAAACAAAGCATGACATGAATGTGTTTTAGAGTCGGACACTGTGACCCAGTTTAATCACAGAAGATGAATGTTCTTCTGTTTTCATCAAGATAAAGTCACCAAGTCTCTGCACTTATCATGTGTAAATATCAATCAATGTCCATCGACTCTGACCTCGACAGAGCGACAGGTTAGAATTTACGCCTAAGGCTCTAAAAGTGGCATAAAAATGATGGACAATGAACCTACTGCTCCATATTTCACTCTCAGCCTCATTGTATTCGTCTTGACCCAGTTTTGTTCCGCTTTGAGCTAAATGCTAATGCTAGAATTGTATGTTACGTATCGTCGTTGTCGGGCAGAAACCTCTTATGTCCAAGATGATTATTTTTCAGGAAACTGGAAAAACGACGTATATTCAAAATAAATTGAGTGAAGAGATGTCGTCACAAGCCATTTTCAACACTTTTTATTGGTTAAATGTTTTATATTATTACTATTGTCCTCTGTAATTTGCGTTTTTCCACTGTAAATCATGTATTTTCTTATATTTAATTTTCCATATTTTTTTTTAGATGTTCATGAAAACTTTGCGTAAATTCAAAAGTTATTATTCAAAAGAGAAAACTGAACAAAAAGTGAGTTTTTCACCAAATCTGTCATTAACTGAACATAAACCCAGTGTGTCCATCCACTGTCATTGAGCCTCTGAATGTCCAAATATGGTCATATCTGATGACCATGAAAAGATGAAGAGCTGCATTTTATGGCTTATTTTGTTATTGTTGCTTACCAGTTTTGTTCATTTTTTAATAAATTTTGTTTTGTTTTGTTTTTTACTTTGGATGTTTTTGTTTATTTTGCTGCCTTTTACTGAATTTTAGACCATTTTTTGCACATTATTTATTATTTAGGGTTTTATTTTTAATAGATTTTGTTACTTATTTTACTCTTTTTTTAAAAACTTCTTTGTCAAATTTTTGCTTTTTTCTGGGGGGGGCGGCATTTTTCCACATTATTTGTTTTGTGAATATTTTATATTTTTTTCTTTAGAAAAAAAACAGTGTTTGTTTCCAGTAGTGGTGGTTTTTTGTGAGGGAAATATCATTAACTGAATATAAACCCAGTGTGTCCATCCACTGTCATTGAGCCTCTGAATGTCCAAATATGGTCATATCTGATGACCATGAAAAGATGAAGAACTGCATTTTATGGCTTATTTTGTTATTGTTGCTTACCAGTTTTGTTCATTTTTTAAATAAATTTTGTATTTTTTTTTTTTTTTTGGGGATGTTTTTATTTTGCTGCCTTTTACTTCATTTTAGACCATTTTTTGCGCATTATTTATTTTTTTAGTTTTTTTTTTTTTTTTTTGATTTTGTTCATTTTGTTACATATTTTACTCTTTTTTAAAACTTCTTTGTCAAATTTTTGCTTTTTTTTTTGCCATTTTTCCACATTTGTTTTGTGAATTTTTTTTATTTTTTTTTTAGGAATAAAACTGTGTGTTTCCAGTACTGATGGTTTTATTGTGAGGGAAATATCATTAACTGAACATAAACCCAGTGTGTCCATCCACTGTCATTGATCTAACTCCATGTTTTTCTTTTTTCTTCAATTTCATTCAGTTTGTGTCTTCTTTTGTTTTTGTTGCCTGTTATTTTTGTCAATTTCCTATTAGTTTTGTTCATTTTACTCATCACTTTGACTGTTTTCTTACTTATTGTATTCTTTTAATTACTTAATTTGTCATTTTTTGGCATATTTTTTCATGTTTCTTATTTTATAAACCTTTTTTTTCCCATTTTATTTACTGTTTAATATATATATATATATATATATATATATATATATATATATATATATATATAAAATCATAAAGCCAGTGTGTCCATCCGCTGTCATTGATCCAACTCCATGGGTTTTACTGGTGAATCAATGTTGTAGAAGATGACGGTGTTTCCACAGTAACTACGGAGCCTCTGAACGTCCAAATGGGTCATATCTGATGACCATGAAAAGAACAAGAACTGTACTTTACACCAATTATTTCCATGTATTGACAGGTTTAGTGGTTCAGAAGTTATTAAACATTTTACATCAGATAGTTTCGGTTGCCTGTAGCTGTTTTTGTCTTTATGGGTGAAGATCATTTGCATCTTAGAACAAGAACAAGGTTGGCATTATTTTTGGGTATGCAAATTTCCATGTCCTGAGAGGCTGGAAAGTCTGATAAATGGCTTAAAAAAGAAGTTCAGGAGGAAGAGGGATGGTGTAGGTTTTCCCATATGGGAGGCGGTTTGTTATTTTTTCACAAAAATGTGTGGTTCCCACGCCCTCAGTCAGTCTGGAAAATCCACCACCTGCTGCCAGTGATAGTCCTTTCCTTCATACATGTACAACACACAGAGGATCCCTGGTCAGTTGTGTGACATTAGGTTTGTCACAACTATGTAAAAGAAGACGGATTGAAGGTTATATTTTTGTTTGAAACGTCCTTTTTAAGATAAGAGCTTTAGCGATTAAAAGGCAATTCATCAGATATTTGATTCTGTCCCAGTCAGTTATTTGTTATCATTCTGCATTCTTAACACGTTGTGAAATCGACTACAAGTGAAGTGTACGCTTGAACTGAGACGTAGGGGTCCCGTCATGAAAAGATGTCTGCTGTGCCATGGGGGATCAACACATATTCAGCTGCAGACCTTGATATTGCCTGCTTTTTTACTTAATTCAAGATTTTTTTTTGCTTAATTCAAGATTTTTTTTTTTGCTTAATTCAAGATTTTTTTTTTTTGCTTAATTCATGATTTTTTTCCCCTTAATTCAAGATTTTTTTTTTTTTATTGAAGACATTTTTTCTTAATTCAATTTTTTTTTTTGCTTAATTCAAGATTTTTTTTTTTTTGCTTAATTCAAGATTTTTTTTCCTAAATTCAAGATGTTTTTTTGCTTAATTCAGTATTTTTTGCTTAATTCAATATATTTCTTGCTTAATTCACGATTTTTTTTTCCTAAACTGAAGATTGTTTTTTTTATTAGACTTTTTTTTTTCTCAATTCAAGATTTTTTTTCTTAATTCAAGATTTTTTTTTTGCTTAATTCAAGTTTTTTTTTTCCTTAATTCAAGAAATTTTTTTTTTTTGCTTAATTCAAGATTTTATTATTTTTTTTTTGCTTAATTCAAGATTTTTTTTTTTTTTTGCTTACATCAAGATTTTTTTCCTTAATTCAAGATTTTTTATTAAAGACATTTTTTTTCTTAATTCAAGATTTTTTTTGCTTAATTCAAGATTTTTTTGGGTTAATTAAAGATTTTTTTTTTTTTTGCTTAATTCAAGACTTTTTTTTTTTTTTTCTTAACCGTTTCATGCATGATGTCCACATTTGTGGACACATGGTTTAACTCACTTTTCAAAGGGTTCTAAAGGCTATATTCTCCAAACCACATGGGGGCAGTCTCTAAAGCAATACAACGAAAAAAAGGATCATCTTTGTTTTAGAATTTGGACTGATGTGTGATCTCATAAAGTGAACCTCCTCAGACCCACCTACAGGTTTACTGTCCATGTTTGTGGATAAGAGTTTCACAGCTTTATGCAATAATAAGGCTTTGTAAAGTGCTTTGGGCACCAGGAAGGTGTAGAAAATGTGCTGTATAAGTGCAGTCCAGTTACCATTTACCACAATAAACGAAATAAAAAAAAACAAAACAAAACAAAAAACTGTCCACCACAAAGGATATGCCATAAAAATATTTAAAAATGCATCTGAAAAACTGTTGTATCATGATGTTTCCAATGATTTAATTAAAAAAAAAACAAATTTGTACTTTCCCGGGTCTCAGGAGGTTAAATACCTTTTTAATAAAACCACATTTCTTCAGCCTAATTTTGAATAATAAAATCAATCTTAAAAAAAATCTAGCTTTTTTTCATAATTTGTGCATGAAAGGGTTAATTCAAGATTTTTATTTATTTATTATTATTATTATTATTATTATTATTTTTTTTTTTTTTTTTTTTTTTTGCTTGATTCAAGATTTTTTTTCCTTAATTCAAGATTTTTTCCTTAATTCAATATTTTTTTTCGGCTTAATTCAAGATTTTGCTTTTTTTTTTTTTTTGCTAAATTCAAGATTTTTTTGCTTAATTCACAATATTTTTTTAAGCGTAATTCACAATTATTTTTTTCTGCTTCATTCAAGATTTTTTTTTTTTCATTCAAGATTTTTTGCTTAATTCAAGATTTTTTTTTCACTTAATTCAAGTTTGTCACAACTATGTAAAGAAGACAGATTGAAGGTTATATTTTTGTTTGAAACATCCTTTTAAGATAAGAGCTTTAGCGATTATAAGGCAATTCATCAGATATTTGATTCTGTCCCAGTCAGTTATTTGTTATCATTCTGCATTCTTAACACGTTGTGAAATCGACTACAAGTGAAGTGTACGCTCGAATTGAGACGTAGGGGTCCCGTCATGAGAAGAACTCTACTGTGCCATGGGGGATCAACACACATTCAGCTGCAGACCTGGATACTGCCTGTTGTAGTGGGCCCTGGGGTTGGGCTGCAGCCTCTGGGCATTCCCGCTGCTCATGGTTGCGTTGATGCGAAGCAGCCAGTCGAAGCTGCAGATGCTTATCTCCAGGTACAGAACGGATAAAAGGCTGATTTATGTAAGCATGTGTTCCTGCCGCTGCTTGTTTGGTGTTAGTATGCAAATATGAACTCTGTAGGTGTTGGAAGTGCTCATTGTGGTGAAGAGCGGTTACAGATAAACTTAATTGGATTGTGTTTTAGATCGACTTAATTGCAGTTTGAGATATGAGTGTATTTATGATCTTCCACTGCGGTGGGTGGTGGTGATAAAGTCAGCTCCAGATGGGCCGGGACGGATCAGCGAAGAAGCAAGATAGAACATATAAGCATGGGCTGTGGGTGGGGGTTTAATAATTTATCTTAAAGGAGGTCAGATTTCTCTAAACTCACTTTTATTATTAGTCTTCGGTTTGTTTATATGTGTATTTGGACTCTAATAGTTCATACACTGCAAAAATCTAACTCTGACCAAGTGCATTTTTCTCATTTCTAGTTCAAATATCTCATCACACTTAAAATAAGACAGAATCACCTAAAGAGGAACTTTTCACTGAGATATAAGAACTGATTTATAGACAATAGATCTGGAAAATCTGATTTCAAGAAATCTTACCAAGACGATTTTCACTTTTCCCATTGGCAAATTTTTATTTTATTTTTTTTTGCTTGAATTTAGCAAAACAAAAAATCTTGAACTAAGCAAAACAAAATCTTGAATTAAGCAAAAAAGAAAATCTGAATTTAGCAAAAAACCTTAAATTAAGCAAAAAAAATCTTGACTTAACTAAAAAAAAACTTGAATTAAGCAAAAAATAAATAAATCTTGAATTAACTAAAAAAAAAAAAACCTTGAATTAAGCAAAAAAAAATCTTGAATTAACCCAAAGAAGAAGAAAAAAAAAAAAACAACTTGAATTAACCTCCTAAGATCCAGGAAATGTCAGCAAAGTACCAGCTTTTTTGTTTTTTATTAAATGAGTGCCTATATTGGAACATCATGATGCAACAGTTTTTTCAGATGCTGTTTTTAAATTTTTTTATGGAATGTCCTTTGCGGTGGACAGTTTTCTTTTTTTTCTTTTTTTTTTTGTATAAAGTTTTGAAACTCATACCTGGGTCTGAGGAGGTTAGGCAAAACAAAATCTTGAATTGACAAAAAAAAAAAATATCTTGAATTAAGCAAAAAAAAATATCTGCCAGTGGAACAAGTGAAAATTATCTTGGTAAGATTTCTTCAAATCAGATTTTCCAGATCTATTGTCTATAAATCAGTTCTTATATCGCACTGAAAAGTTCCTCTTTAAGTGATTCTGTCTTACTTTAAGTCTGATGAGATGTTTGGACTAGAAATGAGAAAGATACACTTGGTAAGATTTTGATTTTTTCCAGTGTAAAGTTTGAATTTGAACCCTCCAGGTGCTACAAAACTGTCTTTATATTAATTTGGGCAAAAACCGTGTGGATTTCTACAACCTGTTTTAATTCCTGCTTAATTTGTTACGTTTTATAACTCGTTCCATCTCCACATTTGCTCATATCAGGTCCAGACTTCAGACGAACATTTCTCCAGTATTTCTCCATAATTGTTTGTCAGCAGCAGCGGTTGTAGTCCAGACTGAAAATATGTCCAAACTTGGAACCCATTATCTCAGATGTTCAGTTGTTGGTTGAACGGGACAGAGCAGCACGGCCAACAACCTGGAGGGGGCGGGGCCTGAAGTGGCTCATGTGCATTTAAAGGGCCAGCGCTCCAAACCACCTTTCTGGTGTCATTACTCAGAAATAGGGTTGAAGATGGAGTTGAATGAATGAAGAATTCAGACCCAAGCAGAGCATTTACAGTTTATGGAGACCACAGGGAAATGTGGGAAAATGAAGAATTCCATTTAAGGAGCATTATTTGGTATTTCTGAGGACATTTAACCCTTTATTGGGTAAAGGATTATTTTTAGTAATTTCTGCAACAGTTCCAGTGAGGACAGTGAGTCTTCATTCTCAGGTCCAACGTGGTCTCCAGGGTCTGTCAGGTCCGATGTGGTCTCCAGGGTCTGTCAGGTCCAATGTGGTCTCCAGGGTCTGTCAGGTCCAATGTGGTCTCCAGGGTCTGTCAGGTCCAATGTGGTCTCCAGGGTCTGTCTGGTCCACCTGCTGTGTTCAGTTCCATGCAGTAATGGAACTAATGTAAGGAATGATGTTCAAAGGGATCATGTGGATGAGGACAGGGGTCTGGACCAGCACGCATGGGGGTCTAATGTTCTAAAATACATATTCTTTGCACAACACTGTTAATTTCCCTTCAACAAAAACAGCGAGAATGCACAAATGAATCTCTTCTTCGTTGTTTTCAGCCGCCATAGGTTTTCAGGTGGTTGCACAGCTACAGCCTCACCACTAGATATCACTGAACATCCCAGTCTGCGGTTCTCCCCCCCCAGACACTGCTTCAAACCAGTGAAAACACCTGTGGCTGCTGTAAACCTAATGGGCCACATGAAACAGCTCATTTTCTGGGTTTATGGCTGATAACAATTATTCAGAGTTTTATCTGTCATTAGTCAATTAGCTCCTATAAAACACCAGAGGCAGTCCTCCTGCAGCAGATCCACTGGGAATCCCCTTCACCTTCCCCTCAGTCAGCCTCAGTCTGTCGGTCATACAGGGTTTGTCTGATCATGCACAGACTTATGGGGGCGGGGGGATAAACCTAAAGGCCTCCTGCAGAGTGTGAGTAACTGTGACGGGGGGAAAACACCAACCTGATGGTCACACTGGAAACAAATCTAAATCTTACCAAGTGTATTTTTCTCATTTCTAGTCCAAATATCTCATCACACTTAAAATAAGACAGAATCACCTAAAGAGGAACTGTTCAGTGAGATATAAGAACTGATTTATAGACAACAGATTTGGAAAATCTGATTTCAAGAACTCTTACCAAGATAATTTTCACTCGTTCAATTGGAAGTTTATTTTTGCTTGAATTAAGCAAAAAAATAAATAAATCTTGAATTAAGAAAAAAATATTGAATTGAGCAAAACAAAATCTTCAGTTAAGCAAAAAAATAAAAATCCTGAGTTAAGCAAAAAAAAAAAAAAATAGAATTAAGCAAAAAAAATGTTGAATTAAGAAAAAAAATCTTCACTTAAGCAAAAAACTAGAATTAAGAAAAAAAAAATCTTGAATTAAGCATAAAATTCTTGAATTCAGCAAAAATATCTTGAATTATGCAACAAAACAAAATCTTAAATTAAGCCAAAAAAATTCTTGAATTAAGCAAAAAAAATCTTGAATTAAGCAAAAAAAAAAAAACTTGAATTAAGCAAAAAAAAAAGTTCTTGAACTAAGCAAAACAAAATCTTGAATTAAGCCAAAAAAAGTAAAATAAAAAATCTTGAATTAAGCCAAAAAAAAAAAAAAAAATCTTGAAATAAGCAAAAAAAAAAAAAAAAAAAGAATTACGCAAAAAAAAAAAAAAAAAAAATTGAATTAAGCAAAAAAAAATCTTGAATTTACCAAAAAAAAAAAAAAAATCTGCCAATGGACCAAGTGAAAATTATGTTGGTAAGATTTCTTGAAATCAGATTTTCCAGATCTATTGTCTATAAATCAGTTCTTATATCTCTCTGAAAAGTTCCTCTTTAGGTGATTGTCTTATTTTAAGTGTGATGAGATATTTAGACTAGAAATAAGAAAAATACACTTGGTAAGATTTAGATTTTTTTGCAGTGCACAGATGCAGCACATAGTTACTTTTATGTCTTTTCCTGTTTTAGAAATCAGAACCGTGTGAAATTCCTTAAATATATCATTCCAGCTGCATGTGTTTGTGCTACAAATATGTGAATCGTATTGCACTTAAAGATATTTTTATCTGCTGTTAAATCATTACACTATCCCTCTAATCCTCCTGCAGGGATTTACACTTTGGCTGTGGTATTTATATTGGAAAAGATCCAACACAGGCTTTTACATCCCATACTGATACATTTACACTGGAGGAGCTGTTAGCTGATACACTGCACTAAGAGGCAGCAGGACTGGAAGTACTACTGAGGACACGGAGCTTCAGGGTTTGTGGTTGTTCCTCTGAATATCTCAATTTTATACTCATAATTTTACTATAGAGGATTTAAAATGTTATTATCCTTGAATTTTTCTAAATAGGGGATTGAAGGCATTGATTCACCAGTGGAACCCATGTAATTTGACAACTGACAGTCATTGAAGATACTGGTATAAAATTCAGTTTATGGTATATTTTGCTGAAAAATTCACTTTTTGTTCAGTTTTGTCCAAATAAAATAATTGAATCCTACTATAATGGACGTTCTGTGTCCGGTGCGTGTTTGTCCGACGTGCGTCCCGATGTTGCAGCACGGGAGGGAGTACGGGTGCAATGTTGCTGTTGCACCACGGGAGGGCGCTATCATACAATGGCACCACGGGTACAATGCCGCTAGTAAAAAATAATACACTCAAACATCTCATGTGGTTTCAAAAGCCAAGGAGGAAAGATGGGTTTTAAGAAGGGATTTAAAAACAGACAGAGGAGGCCTGTCTGATCTGGAGAGGCGGATCGATCCAGATTTTTATTTAGAAATATTGACAAGATTTCAGCATACACTGAAATTACATTTTGGTCATGTCACAAGTATGTGACCAATGACCAATCTTTCCATTCTCATTTCCAATGATTCAATTTAAAAAAGAAAAAAAAGTCCAAATTTCTACTTTCCTGGGTCTCAGGAGGTTAAACACCTTTTTAATAAAACCACATTTTTAAAAAAAATCCTAAATGCATTTCAACTTTAGCCTAATTTTGAATAATAAAATCAATCTAAAAAAACAAAAATCTAGCTTTTTTTTTTTCATAATTCGTGCATGAAAGGGTTAATTCAGGGTTTCCCCTGTAAGTCGCTTTGGAAAAAAGCGTCTGCCAAATGCGTAAACATAAACATAAACATAAACATAATTCAAGATTTTTTTTTTTTTTTTTTTTTTTGCTTCATTCAAGATTTTTTACTTCATTCAAGATTTTTTGGCTTAATTCAAGATTATTTTACTTAATTCACGATATTTTTTAGCTTAATTCAAGATTTTTTTTTGCTTAATTCAAGTTTGTCACAACTGTGTAAAGAAGACAGATTGAAGGTTATATTTCCGACGTGCGTCCCGATGTTGCAGCACGGGAGGGCGTACGGGTGCAATGCTGCTGTTGCACCACGGGAGGGCGCTATCATACAATGGCACCACAGGTACAATGCCGCTAGTAAAAAATAATACACTCAAACATCTCATGTGGTTTCAAAAGCCAAGGAGGAAAGATGGGTTTTAAGAAGGGATTTAAAAACAGACAGAGGAGGCCTGTCTGATCTGGAGAGGCGGATCGATCCAAAGTTTAGGAGCTCTAATGGGAATCGAATAAAGTCTTCAACAATCAAACCAAAAAAAAGCCTTTACTGTAGGTGTTGGTGGTGTAGGTGTGATCTCAGTGTGAGTGTGGGTCCTTTCAGCGGGGTCAGAGGGGAGGCGACACCTGACCGGCCAACAAAGCACCTCCTCGCTTCCGTTCCATCAGGCGTCTTTCGACAGGAGACTCTGAGTTTCCTGTTAATTCCTCTTCCAGAAAAGAAAGCGCCGCCGTCTGAAGTGTCGGGTATTTTACCGAGCTGTGTGTTTGATAAACACAGAGGGATCCACCGACCTGTTTGATCCGTTCAACATGTTCTCATCAGAGGTGTTAATGAATTTACCACCAACACCTCCAGGATTCAACAGTGTAAAAGTATTCCCAGTAGAAATGATTTAAAGCCGCATGAAATGAAGTTAAGTCATTCAGGGCAGATCGACCTGTGAGTAGCAGTGTTTTTTTTCTGCCTGACCTCAGCAGAAGAGGAACAATACTGGTTTATGTTTGAAAGGTTTAAAGCAGGTGGTCTGTACGTTTCTTCTGCAGTCCTGCTATTGTAAGAATAATTGCACTTAAAGTAAAAAAAAAACAAAAAAAAAAACCTCATATATAACATGCCAGCCAGCCAGCATCATCTTCCTAAAATAATGGCCTATGTCATTTTTGGCCCTTTTTTTGCCTAAATGATCAAGTCTGTTCCTGATTAAGCTTTTTGTGTTTATTGAAAAATATATATTTAAAAAAATCACTTAAGCAATTCTTTTAAGAATGTGACATTATGTAACCCTTATCATGATCTTTTCCTGACCATAACTAACATTTTTGGGTGTCTAAACAGAACCAAATTTAAGCCAAATTAAAATTTTACTTATTTGTTTTAGTTGCGTTTATTTGTGTGTTTATGGTAGATTTTTATATGATGTACAGATTGGACAGCCCTTTTAAAACTCTTGTTACAATGACAATAAAGATATTCTGTTCTATTCTTTTCTACTCTATTTTATTCTATGCTGTTTTATTACACTCTATGCTATTTTATTCTGTTCTCTTCTATTTTATTTTATTTCTATTCTATTCTATTCTATTCAACTCAACTGTACTCTGTTTGATTCTATTATATTCTATTCAACTGTATTCTATTCTATTCTACTCAATTCTATTCTATTCTACTCGATTCTATTCTATTCTATTCTATCCTGTTCTGTTCTATTCAACTCAACTGTACTCTGTTTGATTCTATTCTATTCAACTGTATTCTATTCTATTCTATTCTATTCTATTCTGTGCTATTTTATTGCACTCTATGCTATTTTATTTTATTCTATTCTATTTTGTTCTACTCTGTTTTATTCTATTCTCTGCTATTTTATTCTATTCTATTCTGTTCTGTTCCATTCTATTCAACTCAACTGTACTCTATTTGATTCTATTCTATTCTATTCTGATCAGCTCAACTATACTCTATTAGATTCTATTCTATTCTACTCTGATCAACTCAGCTGTACTCTATTTGATTCTATTCTATTCTATTCTATTCTATTCTATTCTATTCTATTCTATTCAACTCAACTGTACTCTGTTTGATTCTATTCTATTCAACTGTATTCTATTCTATTCTATTCAACTCAACTGTACTCTTTTTGATTCTATTCTATTCAACTGTACTCTATTCTATTCTATTCTATTCTACTCAACTGTATTCTATTTGATTCTATTCTATTCAACTCTATTCTATTCAACTCTGTTCTATTCTATTCAACTCAACTGTACTCTATTTGATTCTATTCTATTCTATTCTATTCTATTCAACTCAACTGTACTCTATTTGATTCTATTCTATTCAACTCAACTGTACTCTGTTCTATTCTATTCTATTCTATTCTATTCTATTCTATTCTATTCTAAGCCATTTTGTCCTTAAACTGCACACATTTATCATCTTAGGAGTGTTTTATCGTTGGCATATTCTGTGGTTTAGGTCTAAGGACGTTCTATTTTTTTTTCCCGTAGTGTAATAAACGTAAACCCACGACTGCAAACGGACCTTTGTTACTGTTAAATAAACCAGTAATCCTTCATTCTCTTGGGATCATCATAATAGTTCTGTACAAACACATGCATCAGAGTAGGATGACTGAACTAAACATGATCAGTTTAAAGGTTGAAGATGTGGACTGGGACTAGAGGAGGACCTGTAGGAGCTGTAGGACCTGTAGGAGCTGTAGGAGCTGTAGGACCTGTAGGACCTGTAGGAGCTGTAGGACCTGTAGGACCTGTAGGAGCTGTAGGACCTGTAGGACCTGTAGGAGCTGTAGGACCTGTAGGACCTGTAGGAGCTGTAGCGTTAGCAGGGGTGTATCAGACTTGAAAGAGGAAATGTTGCCCAGCTGCCTGACACACTGCTGCAGTATTTACAGTGAAAAGCAGGAGGCTGGCAGAGGAGCGTGTTCTTATTTATCTTGGCTCGGGGCTTATCACAGGAGATTGGGACTGTTATGAGAAACATTTTTGTGGGTGGCCTCTCCTGTTTGTGGTTTGGATGGAAGGCCTGGGGGGGGGGTTTGATTGTAGTTGAACAGAACAGAGGCGTCCCTGCCTATCTTCAAGAAGCTCCTGCAGACCCAGCTCTTCTCAGAAGGAACGGTTACACAAATACCTAACTGCACCTTATTGCACTGCCTCTTTGCACTTCACTCTGCTGTTGCACTGTACTTCAGCGTCTACTGTGTATGTGTAGGTTAGGTTGTAAATATGTGCTATTATTTTATGTAGGTATTTTAAGTTTAATTTTAGACGTATATTTTACTGATTTTAAATTAGCCTTAGTTTTAGTCGTTTTTAATGTATTCATTTATTTATTATTTATTTTATTCATATGGCAAATACGGGTCCTCAGAAACCAGTTTCGTTCTCTTCTTTGTGATGGAATGGCAAATAAACTCCTTTGAATCCTTTGAATCCTTCCGAGAGCACCTCCTGTCCTAGCACTTTCAAACATTCCATTTTAAATATATTATTATGGTTTCTAATCCAACAGAGTGGAAGTGCTGCTGGGTCTTCTTCTTGGTGATGGTCCACAGGTGCTCTTTGGAAACTTGTGGTGTGTCTGGTTATTTAGAGTCAAAAAAATAAATAAATAAAAAAAATCCACATTAGCATGCTAGATTTAAAAAAATGCAGCCAACGCGTTGACTGTATTTTAAAGATTGCCATGAACTAATAAAGGCATTCTATTTTTATACAAATGCTACCGCGTGCCTTGGGAATATTTTTTGAAATCTAGCATGCTAATGCGGATTGTTTTTTGTTTGTTTTTTTTTTACTCTATATTATTATGGTTATTCTGTTGTTTTACTTGGTATTTTTATTTCACTGTTTTAATTGTACAGCTGTTTTTATGTCTTCAATCTATTCTTGTAGTTTTAGTTGATAACACTGGTCAACAACAAATTTATTGTTTAAGTTTTTTGAGCTGATTTAGGATAATTTTGGTGTGCTGAATCCAAAAATCACATTCATTTTGCTCAATCAGGTCAACTTTCTGAACTATGCTACATATTGGCTTTTTAACATTTTTGCTTACATTTATGGGCATTTTCACATCATATGATACAAAATTCTTTCATATTTCTTGCAATAAACAAGTTCTGAAGATTTTACTTTTGCCAATTTATGCTTAATGTTTTTTTTTTATATTACAGGTGAATAAAATGGCTTCGACTAGAAGATCTTGCAAAAATAAGCCTGACGTATTCTGCTACATCTGCGGTGAATACACCATTGTACCTAACAGGAATCAAGTCACAAGCTTCATGAAGTGTGCTTACCAGTCTTATTTTGGTATTAAACTTGGTGACCAAGATAAAGTTTGGGCACAGATATTGAGAAGATCAAATTTTTCAAAATCAAATTAGCAAAAAAACCTGACCTGATTGAGAAAAAACGATGTCATTTTTGGATTCAGCGGTGCAAAATGGTCCTAATTCGGTTGAAAAAACATAGACAACTTGGAAAAAACATTTTTTTTTGTAACCCAGTGTAATTTTTGCTTTTTAATTTTCTGTACGACACTGTTTTTAATTGTACAGCAGCTTTATGTCTTTAATCTATTCTTGTATTTTATTTTATTTTTTATTATTTATTTATTTATTTTTGGTTTTCCTCTGTAAGTCACTTTGGAAAAAAGCGTCTGCCAAATGCATAAATGTAAATGTAGTTGGGTGCTCTCATGAAACTGGGTACACTTTGGTATCTGGCACTTTTCCATCTTTTTAGACCCAATAATAAAAGTAAAATTCAGACATATTTCCCCCCAGGATGGACTTAATGATGACCTCAAATAAATGCAAAAAAATTATACTCTTGCTCTGAGCCATCCCATAATTATGGAGTTTTTAATCAAAGGGGCCAAAAATAGGACCCAAATATGGACATTAAATCTCCTTAGGTGTCAGTACATTAGATGTGTAAACATGTGTGTAAATGCTCTTCTATATAGACTCTAAATAAAGACACTGTGTTAAATGTGTCGATCCTAGTGGTTTTTCTAATCCACACGTGGGTTTGTCGTCAATCTCAGTCTCATTCCAGGTTTGGTGTGGAACAAGGTTATTTTTGTTAATGAAAACTAATGAAATGACGAAAACTAGAATTGAAAAAACGTTTTTGGTAACTGAAATAAATAAAAACTATAATTAAAAGAAAAAAACATAACTGAAACTGTGTTGTGCGTTTACAAAACTAACTAAAACGGATAAAAATTATGGAAAAAATTCCCTTTGTTTTCATCTTTGTCAATGTCAGATTGATTTGAAATCGGTTTATTTCGCTTTAGCTATTTTAGCTAGCAGCACCATATGATATTTAACGGTGCCTCACTTGTGTTCACTTGCGGTTTCCAGTCGTCTTCTGGTCCCCACTCTACCTGGAAACATGGAGACTAAAGTTGGGAGAAAGCAGCAGAGTCCTGTCTGGGATTTATTTGAATACGACGACAGAGAAGAAGAGAAAAGATACGACAAAACTAAAACTAATACTAAAACTAAACATTTAGAAAAAAAAAAAAGAAAACTAATAAAAACTAACAAACCTGCTCTAAAAACTAATTAAAATTAACTGAATTTGAGAAAAAAAAAAGTCAGAACTAAATAAAACTAAACTAGAATAAAAAATCCAAAACTATTAGAACCTTGGTGTGGAACCCATCGTGTCCATGCGTTACATGCAGAACCTACCCATTTAAACACAAATAAATTGCGAATGATTTCGTAACAGCGGTCATTTTTGTGAAACAGTCTGCCTTGTGTAATTAGTTCACTTCCCAAAATGCACCTGTGACAGAATAAAGAGATATTTAAAAAAAAAAAAAATAGTATTGCCTAATTTTCGTGTCCTTTTGACGGTGTTACATGCGGATTTTTGTATTAACTATAATGTAAAATAATATAAAAATGGGTTTTATCTTAAAAATAGTTTCTCTTTTATCTCAGTAAATATTTATTTTTCAAACAGACCCAAAGTGCTTCCAAACTTGCTTCATAACATTCGTCTACATCTGGTTTGAACTTTTAGCCCCTCTGTCCTGTTTTTAGGACCAGTTTCATCTTTGTGTTCGTGTGGATGGTGTTGTCCTTCTGCACACTCAGTCGATACTCCCTCAACTCATCTCCGACATCTCAGCTCTTGGTGAAGTTATGAAAAGAATGAAAGAAAAGCAGAGGAGAATGTGTTGGTCAGTGGAGAAGCAGACATTAAATGTAAAGTTATAAATAAAACAGGAAAACGCTGGCAGCTTGTTCCTTCACGTACATTAACCCAGAAAGACCCAGTTCTACTTTAATGTCAGCTCCCAAATGAACTGTTCTCTCTGTTTAACTTTTAAGTAATTTACTAGCCCCAATCCATGTATTATTCCTTCTTTTCATGTTCAACTGAGAATCCACAAACAGAAAACAAAAAAAAAAAGATTTGTTATTTCATTATTCATGTACAGGGTGGGGAAGCAAAATGTACAATATTTTGAGGCAGGGATTGAAAGACAGTGTATGACCAATTAGTTTATTGAAAGTCATGAGAATTTATTTGCCACAAGAAAATGTCCATAATAGAAAATGTTTTTATTCTATGTGTCCTCCTTCTTTCTCAATAACTGCCTTCAGACGCTTCCTGAAACTTGCGCAAGTGTTCCTCAAATATTCGGGTGACAACTTCTCCCATTCTTCTTTAATAGTATCTTTTGATTTTGCGATAAATCTGTCATTTCTGTGGTTCAGAACCGTATCGACAGTGAAGATCTTCTCATTTGAAAAGATTGTTACAATGGAGGACTTTTTCTTGAACCATGTAATAATTTTCTTGCACCTTTCCAATCTCTTTTCCTTCATAGCTGTTGTCAACAAGTGTTTTGGTGTTCTTGTATAAGATTTTAACTTCAAATCATATTTAACTGCATTTCTAATGGTCTTGTTTTCTACCTCAAGTTCAATTGCCATTTTTCTCATGGATTTGGTTGGATCCTTTGAGAGGTTTAACAAAAGCTTTGGTATGTTTTTTGTTGCTTCCTCCACTTCCAGACTTTCTCGTAATAGTTTTGCTCATAGTCATTCTCTTCTTTCCATTCTAAACAGTCTTTATGGACACTCCAACTATTTTTGAAATCTCCTTTGGTGTGACGAGTGCATTCAGCAAATCACACACTCTTTGACGTTTGCTTTCCTGATTACTCATGTGGGCAAAAGTTTCTGAAAAGGTATGGATAATAGTGTTAGGTATGATTATGACATCAATATATGTTTGGTTTCAAAACAATTGACGTAGTGCCTGCTGAGAAAAAACAACTAAATGTTCATTGTAAATTTTGCTTCCCCACCCTGTACAAATCAAAATACTAGTTGTTTTTCATTCTTTCGATTATACGCACAAATTGAAAATTGAAAATAAACAAATGGACCAAATGTGGGGTTTCATGTTGACATTTTTAATATCTGATTTGGTCTGACCCGGAAGTTCCTGACTTCTTCATGTGTTACGTGAAGTGTCTTCTACTTAGATTGTCTACCATGGACCCACTGTATCAGACCAGTGGTTCTCAACCTTTTTTCAGTGATGTACCCCCTGTGAAATACTTTTTCAGCCAAGTACCCCCTAACCAGTGCAAAGCATTTTTGGTTGGAAAAAAATGACTTAAAACAGAGTGCTGTGCCATCAGTGTCTGATTTATTAAACTTTGGAACTCCATTCGTAGAGGTCTGTCTTGAACTACTTGGAAATAAAAAAAATATAACTAAAAAAAAAAGAAAGAATTAACTTAATTATAAATAAAGATGTGTGCACATAAAAATAATTATCAGCATAAAGTGTCCTCCTTTGGGATCGCAGTAAAGATCTATTCGCAAAAAGAATTACGCTTCAACCACGACTCTATTGTTTGAGTTTTCAAGTGATTGACAGGTGATACTAGGCGGCATATGACAGGTCGGGTCGAACCATTCTGGTATGGGGGAGACTCTAGGTTTTTAGGATGATGAAATTGAATAGCCTACTGAATATAAAATTTTATGAACTTACATATTTTCCTGAAATATTTAACCCTTTCATGCATAGTGGTCACTCCAGTGGACATCTGTTCTCCAGCTGTTCTCTTGTACAGGGGTTGGACAAAATAATGGAAACACCTTCACCTCAAGATGATAATGCCCCAATCCATACAGCTACAATTGTTAAAGAATGGCATGAGGAACATTCTAATGAAGTTGAGCGTCTCGTATGGCCGGCACAGTCCCCAGACCTCAACATTATTGAGCATTTATGGTCAGTTTTAGAGATTCAAGTAAGACGTCGATTTCCACCGCCATCGTCTCTAAAAGAGTTGGAGGGTATTCTAACTGAAGAATGGCTTAAAATTCCTTTGGAAACAATTCACAAGTTGTATGAATCAATACCTCGGAGAATTGAGGCTGTAATTGCCGCAAAAGGCGGACCTACACCATATTAAATTATATTTTGTTGATTTTTTTTAAGGTGTTTCCATTATTTTGTCCAACCCCTGTATATTCATGGGTTTTGTTGTTTTAGTTCCATATCAGCCAACACATTAGACGCTTATGCACCATCTCAGACACTGTAATTCATATCATTACCGTAACTTTGCTGTTCTTGATAAACCTGATCTGCAGTAACATATTTTAGTGTAAATCGATTGCTAGTTGTTATTTGACTGTAATTAGCAAACTTTTTTTTTTTTTTTTTTTTTTTTTTTTTTGCACATCCTCCTGAGACCCAGCAATGCATTTTGTCCTCTGTAGGGGACAAAAGTTTGACAGTTTTAGTTTAAAAATGCTGTGTATTGCAAAGGACATTCCATTAAAAAATCAATCAATAAATAAAAATAATTTTAAAAATATATCTGAAAAAACTGTTGCATTTTGCAGTTTCCAATCAAGACAATGTTTTAATGTAAAAACCCTAAAACTGTCAATTTCCAGGGTCTCAGGAGGGTTTTATCTCCATGAAATGAGTAATAGCTAATAATAATAATAATAATAATAATAATAAACTTTATTTGTATAGCACCTTTCATACAGAAATTGTAGCCCAAAGTGCTTCACATTGATTAAAAAAAATACAATATTAAAATACATTAAGATTTGATTAGAAATACAATAAAATAAAAATAAATATAAAAACAGCGCACATTAAAATATTTGATTATGCATAGAATTTTTGAAGTGCAAGAAATAAGATGAAATTTGAGAGAAATACAATAAAATAAAAAATAAAAATAAAAGCAGCACACATTAAAATATTTGATTATGCATAGAATTTTTGAAGTGCAAGAAATAAGATGAAATTTGAAATACAATAAAATAAAAAAATAAAAACAAAACAGAACAATAGCTAATATTAGAGTATTATAAAATGTGAGAAAACAGTAGCAATTTCGCAATTAGCGGCATTAAAAGTGTTTTTATTTCATAGTTTTCACACAGTATATCACTTTCTGATGATGAATTTTAAATAAATGTTTCTTTGGTTCAAAACTTAAATGCATGGTGTCCAGCTGAGTGGACATTTTTGTAACTCCACGAAAAATAGGTTCATAAAGAAAAAAAAAAAAAAATATCAATTGCATTGTTTTTTTCATGCTTAAAGAGGAACAAAAACACTCAGGAAAAAAATATTGACTAAGGTTCTCATAATTCATGCATGAAAGGGTTAATTCATTTAATAATTATTTTTGAAGGATTTTTGTATGGATGCTACTTTTTAAATATATTTTAAAATCTCACATACCCCCTAGAGTGCCTTCACGTACCCCCATTTGAGAACCACTATTAGACAAAACAACAATACCTGGAAGATCCTGTCGATTCCTTCAGAGTAACATGTTTGCTGCCTCTGAATAACACCAAATTTTCCATTATCACAGAATGCATTAGACAGAATATACTCGCAAACCCACGATTGTCCAGAACAACCACCAAGAAGTCAGAAAATTCCAGGTCAGACCAAATCAGATATCAAAAATATCAACATGAAACCCCATATTTGGTCCATTTGCTTATTTCCAATTTTTAATTTGTGCGTACAATTGAAAGAATGAAAAACAACTTGTTTTTTGATTTGTACATGAATAATGAAATAATGAGTCTTTTTTTTTGTTTGTTTTCTGATTGTGGATTCTCAACTGAATATGAAAAGAACGAATGATACACAGATTAGCCCCAGTTCTAAAGATGACAAATTGTAATTTACACCAATTATTGTCATGTATTTAATAGGATTAGTGGATCAACAGTTTAGATCAGTAGATGGTTTTGGTCAGCAGTGGATGTTTGGGTCTATATGGGTTAATCTCAAGTGGGTCGGATCAGTAAAATACTATCATAATAACCTACAAATACAACTCCAAATATTTATAACTAAAATGTTTGACACTTCTGCTGTACATGATGAAAACAGGAATAAGAGAAGTGATTTAAGGGAGTTTGAGAATTACAGAAACTGTTGATAAACTGCATTTTCACACACATCCATGTCTGGTGTTTACGGAGAATGGTCTGAAAAAGAGAAAATATCCAGTGACCAGAGGTTCTATGGGTAAAAATGCTCTGTTTGTGCTAGACTGGCCAGACTATATCTGAACTCACAACATGTTGAACACTGACGAAGATGGGTTAAAACAGCATATGCAACAAATGGCCACTTTATTAGGTACACAGGGTTCCCATGGGTGGGGTCTTAAAAAGTGAAATAAGCATTCAATTCTGTCTTATTAGTCTTAAAAAGTCTTAAATTTAACTTGTACAAACCTGTAGGAACCCTGGGTACTCAACTGAATATGAAAAGAACGAATGATACACAGATTAGCCCCAGTTCTAAAGATGACAAATTGTAATTTACACCAATTATTGACATGTATTGAATAGGATTAGTGGATCAACAGTTTAGATCAGGAGATGGTTTTGGTCAGCAGTGGATGTTTGGGTCTATATGGGTTAATCTCAAGTGGATCGGATCAGTAAAATACTATCATAATAACCGATAAATTCTCGCAACCCCAAATTTTTTATAACTAAAATGAGTTTGACACTTCTGCTGTACATGATGAAAACAGGAATAAGAGAAGTGATTTAAGGGAGTTTGAGAATTACAGAAACTGTTGATAAACTGCATTTTCACACACATCCATGTCTGGTGTTTACGGAGAATGGTCTGAAAAAGAGAAAATATCCAGTGACCAGAGGTTCTATGGGTAAAAATGCTCTGTTTGTGCTAGACTGGCCAGACTATATCTGAACTCACAACATGTTGAACACTGACGAAGATGGGTTAAAACAGCATATGCAACAAATGGCCACTTTATTAGGTACACAGGGTTCCCATGGGTGGGGTCTTAAAAAGTGAAATAAGCATTCAATTCTGTCTTATTAGTCTTAAAAAGTCTTAAATTTAACTTGTACAAACCTGTAGGAACCCTGGGTACTCAACTGAATATGAAAAGAACGAATGATACACAGATTAGCCCCAGCCCCAAAGATGACAAACTATATTTTACACCAATTATTGACATGTATTGAATAGGATTAGTGGATCAACAGGTATTAAACATTTTTACATCAGTAGATGGTTTTGGTTGCCGGTGGTTGTTTGGGTCTCTATGGGTTAATAAATAGCAGATATATTTAAGAACATCAGGTCTAAGAAACACTGCACAGGTTGATGATACGTTGGCAGGAGTGTGAGATTATTTTTTTGTGGAGAAACTGAATGTGATTAGAATTAATCCACCAGGAACTTGTTGGATTTGCAGAAACAGCCAGGCCTGCCTTGTCATGCTTTAATGCAGGTTTGAGAAGCAGAATTAGAGTTCTGTTATCACATTGTGAAATGCCACAGTTAAATATACACTACCCAGCCAAAAAAACTGGGGCTGAACTAAACAAATACTTCAGATCTTTCCATTGGATAATTACTGCAGTGATTAATAGAATATAAGGTTTGAACTGCAACAAGTTCTTTAACCCTAAATCCAGTGAGAGCGAGAACGTAAAGGTTGGACTGTGTTTGAATGGATAAAGGTCATGTGGTCTGCTGAGTCCAGATCAACCCTGTTCCAGAGTAATGACGAAAGGTGCATGATAGTGATTACCCACACTGGAAAAAATGCCCCTCTCAAAACAAGTTTAAAAAAAAAAAAATACAATATATTTTTGCTTGAATTAAGCAAAAAAAAAAAATCTGCCAATGGAACAAGTGAAAATTATCTTAATAAGATTTCTTAAAATCAGATTTTCCAGATCTATTGTCTATAAATCAGTTCTTGTATCTCACTGAAAGTTCCTTTTTAGGTGATTGTGTTTTATTTTAAGTGTGATGAGATATTTGGACTACAAATGAGAAAAACACACTTGGTAGGTTTTGGATTTTCTTCCAATGCATCATGCCTAGTGCCTACAGTACAACCCTGTGGGGGCAGTGTCATGATCTGCTGTTGGTTCAGTTGGTCAGGTCTAGGTCAGCGCCGGAAGGTTAATCCAATGTTGATATAAATCAGCCACTGTTCAGAGTGCAGAATTCCACAGGACCACAGCACTGAACTGACACAGAACTGAAGTCACACATCACACTCTTGCATCTAACTTGTAGCTCCACCCACCTTCTCCAGCCTCCAGACCAAAGAACACCATAAAACAACATATAGAGTGTTTAGATTCTAAACACTCTATACTATAACATATAACACTCTAAACTTTAGAACAATAATTCCTATTCTGTACTATATACTATCACCAATTTGTGGTTTCTCCCATCAGTTTCCACAGTACTGTGGTAGCAGAATGCACAAAAGAGTGAACTGAAGTACACACCATATATGCCCTCAGTACTGTGGCAACGAGGAGAATGAGTTCATGGAGCAGTATCCATGATTGGCTCTAGTACAAATGCTAACATTTCATTGGTCTGTGGCAATAGACAAACCCATATTTTGTGCCACAGTACTGGGGCAGTAGACATCGCCATATAATAAATGGTGATAAATCACTTGAGAAAGGTTAAATATAGAGAGAATTCATTTTGGGAACTGCCACAAAAATAGCACTGGGTCTTTATGGGTTAAAATTACTCTTTCATTTCAGTGACATTTCTGTGTCAAAAAATCTAATCTTGAACTATTTGTATGTAATATCAACCATTTCCAAATTTGACGCACACTGTAAAAAAAAAAAAAAAAAAAAAACTATATTATTCGGCAACAGGGGTGCAGAAAAAATACTGTCAAATAATGGAAAATAACCATCTCATAAAAATATGGTAATTTTCCATAATTAAAATACAGTTTTTTGCTCTAACTTTACATGAGATTTTGCATATTTTTTTTGACTTTTTAATGTTTAATAAAGAATATTTACATGTATTAAAACAATCAAATTACCTACAAATATATATATAAATAATTTTCAATGAGACTAAGTTGGACAATCCACTGATAAAAACTGTATTTGGACAGTTTATCAGTGTTTATGCATGTTATACATTCACAAAAATACATTTATTCAACATTTTTGTTGTGAAACCTCCTGTAATTACACAAGATATTTGTCAATTAACAAACAAGTCTGGTTAAACTGATGGAACAAATACTTCTTTTACAGTTAATCGTCAGTAATTTTATCTCGTTTTTTTTTTTTTTTTTTTTTTTTTTTTTTTACAGTATTAAACTTTAAATTAACCGTTTAATCTCATAAACAGAAAAAAAAGAAAAAAAAACATTTGTGAAACTACGATACATTTGCAAATGTATTTTAACTGTATTTTTTTGTGAAAAAAGAAGAAAAATTCTTTTAAAAAATGGAAATTTTATTTTTATTCACAGTTACAGTTTTTTCATGTTATTTTACATTTGACGTGTAAAAATCACAGTCTATTTTTGTAATTTCATTGATATTTTCCTGTATCTTAAAAATACAGGAAAAATCTGTAAAATAAACAGTGAAAATTCTGTCAAATTACAGATTTTTTTTTTTTTTTTTTTTTACAGTGCTTCTGTCATTTATTCACTGTTTCATATCCCCTTTGTTAGGCTCACATTAACCACAACATCTGTGAGATATTTCCCATTTTCTTTGTGTCCTTACAACAAAATGCATTTATTTTTTTTTTTTCAAACATATGAAGTTTATTTAAATAGAAATTAAAAATCAGAGTCTTGAGCCATAGGTCAACAGATTCCTTTTCACAGCAGACATTATTAGCAAACGTATTACAACACACAGAGGTCAAAGTTAAGCTGCGAAGCAAACGATTCAACAATAATTCAGTCTGTCAGACACGGGTTTAATATAATAAGTAGGTTGCGCATCGGTAACGTAACAAGGCGTATCCATAAGGTGTCGCCGAGTGGAAAAGAATGTATGAGAAGGCGTTCCAAAATACTGCTCCTAAACGTCTGTGCGCTGTAAATCATGACTCATCTAAAGGATACTGCTGACATTTCCGTCCTATCGAGTCAAATTAATTTGGGGATTTGAGAAAGCAGCGTGCAGACAGCTTTTCTCAGCCCAGTGCACTTTAACCTGAACTTTCATCGCCTGACGTAGGAGGGTCTGGCTACAACAAAGGATAATGGTTCTGATGACTGATCCCAGTGCTGTCTCACTGTGTGGCATGCAGTCTGCTTCTGTGTAACTGCTGTGACACACACACACACACACACACACATAGACACACACTGTGACATTACTTCAGGCCTCAATCAAAGCTACTTGTTGGGTTCTGCCAAGATCAGCTCAGTTTCAAGGTGATTTATTTACCCTGTGAAAAGACTTCCCCAGACTCCACTGACTACAAGTGAATCATGCTTGCAGCGGGGTTTTACCCAAGTGCATACACGCACGAGTAAAAACCAGCAAGCAATGGCAAGCACTGTTACTCATAGCCCCAGAATGCATTTTTGGGCCTTTGAATCATGAAAAAAAAAGCAAATTTCAGCTTGATTTGTCATGGACAACGGGTCAGGAGCTGAGGCTGAAACATGAAAAACAGTTTAGAAATGTTTTAAGGTACAATAAGCACAATATACAGGGTGACACAAAAAAACGGGAACTTTTTAACAATCCAAAAAAATCAAGAGTGATGGAAGAAAAATATTTTATTTATAGTAATTGAAACCTTAAAACATGCCATTTAAGAAACAATGATGGAATTTTCATTTTTAACCCTTTCATGCACAAATTATGAGAACCTTAATCAAATTTTTTTTCCTGAGTGTTTTTATTCGTCTTTAGGCCTGAAAAAAACAATGCGATTGAAAATTTTCTTCTGAAGAATAAATTTTAAAAAATGAAATAAAATAAAAATAATTTCAAAACTTAAAAAAAACACATTAAAAAAACTAGAAGCACTCAGAGAGCGCAGACCTCCGCCAAGGCTGATCAGTGCCCCCACCCCCCCGTGGGCCCCCCCCACCCCCAATCACCACCAAAATTTAATCATTTCTTCCTTCTCCCATTTCCAACAAACCCTGAAAATTTAATCAAAATCTGTCCATAACTTTTTGAGTTATGTTGCACACTAACGGACAGACAAACAGACAGACAGACAGACAAACAAACCCTGGCAAAAACATAACCTCCTTGGCGGAGGTAATAATGAAAAAAAAAAAAATTCTTATGAACCTATTTTTCATGAAGTTGCAAAAATGTCCACTCAAGTTGAACACCACACATTTAATTTTTGATGCACAGAAATATGTATTTTCTGATAAATTGTGTGAAAACTATGGAGAGGGCTTGTGATTCTGGGGGTTTATGCTCAGGAGAGATCGAAATAATGTTACCAATTCATGTCAGAAAAGATATGTTGTGTCTTAAAACTTTAATAAAGTTATGTGTAAAAAAAACAAAAAAAAAACAAAAAGAACAACAAAACCCATGAATATGCAAGAGAACAGCTGTAGAATAGCTGTCCGCTGTAGTGACCAGTATGCATGAAAGGGTTAAAAAATTACAGGGTGACCCAAAAAAATGGGAATTTTTGAACTGCGTATTGGCAGACATGAGCAAGTGGCAGCACTGCGAGACAGTGACCTTGAACAAGTAAACACACCCCCATTTTAGTAACCATTGGCGGCTGTGCGAGAATTGTTCGGTAACCGTGTGATCTCAAGATTCGGTAACGTTCCCTGGCCCCCTAGATCGCCAGATTTGTCTGTTTGTGATTTTTTCTTGTGGGGCTATCTCAAGAGTAAAGCGTACACGACTCGACCAAGAACTCTGGATGAGTTAAAACAGAGAATTCAGGATGAAATTCACAGTATTCCAGCTGAGACGTTGCAGCGGTCAATGAGGAACCTCAACAGCAGATTTCAAGAACGCATTCGTACAGGAGGACGCCATCTACAGGAAGTAATTTTTAAAAAATGAAAATTCCATCATTGTTTCTTAAATGGCATGTTTTAAGGTTTCAATTACTATGAATAAAATATTTTTCTTCCATCACTCTTGGTTTTATTGGATTGTTAAAAAGTTCCCGTTTTTTTGTGTCACCCTGTATAATATTAAGTGACATTTTATTGAAATTCTGACAAAATTTTATACACAGACATTCAAATCTCATATTTTGTGCCACTAAAAAGTAATCCTAGTGGGTTTTGGGGGGAAATGCATAAGCAAAAATGAGGTGAAATAATTTAGTGCATTTATGTAACAGGAAAGTTCCACACAAATCCACTTGGAATGAATTAACTCCTTTATTGAAATACTCTGAAATTCCAATTTTCAACCTTAGTGTGTGATTGGACGTTGTCATCTACCTCCTCTTACCCTAAAGCAGCGGTGTCAAACTCATTTTAGTTCAGTTCCACATTCAGCGAAATTTGATCTGAAGCAGGCCGAACCAGTAAAATAATAACAATATATAAATAATGTCAACTCCAAACTTTCCTCTATGTTTCAGAGCAAAGAAAGTACAATTATGTGATGAAAATTTTTACGTCTACCAACTATCCTTTAAAACAATGTGAACAAGAAGAGCACTTGGAGAGCGCAGACCAACGCCAAGACAGATCTGCCCCCCCGATCACCACCAAAATTTAATTATTTGTTGCTTGCGCCAGTATCAACATTTCCTGAAAATTTCATGAAAATCCATCCATAACTTTTTGAGTTATCTTGCTAACAAACAAACAAACACGTAAACACACAAAGCAAAGCGATCACAATACCTCCTGGCGGACGTAATAAGATGAACAAACTGAAATTTCTTAAGAAAACTAACGATATTAACAATATTATGTCCCAGTTTATCATTTACACATTTACAACTTTTCTCTGTTTTACAACTTTTCACTGTTTTAGGGCGAAAAAAGTAAATTTACATTATGAAAAGGTTTACATCTACAAACTATCCTTTCAAAAGATGTGAATAACATGAACAAACTGAAAAAATAAGTGGAATTTTAACAATATCATGCCTCCGTTTATCATTTACACATGTATATTATAACTTACAGATCACAGCCAATCTACAAACACACAAAACATTTAGTAACAGGCAGAATATTGTTAACATTGTACTTACTTCTCCTAATACATTTCAGGTTGTTTATATTTGTTCAGGTTATTCACATTTTTTGCGAAATTATTCTTTGTTATAGTGTAAATACATGAAAAATATTTACATTTACAAAGAGAAAAAATTGGAGTTGTTATTATTTGTATGTTATTATGATAGTATTTGACTGGTCCCACCCACTTGAGATTGAATTGGTCTGAATGTGGAACCTGAACTTAAAGGATTGTTAATATTTTAGTGTAATTTTTGCATTTCACAATTCATCCCACAGGCCGAACTGGACCCTGTGCCCTACAGGGTCAAAACGCAATATTCGAAATCTCTCTGACGGGACATTTTAGAAATAATTTGACAGATTAGTGTTGCTAAATGACTCACATTTTTACTTTTACTTTTATTTTTGCTTTAGTTGGACCATAAGGGATTATCCAAAACAGGGGGCAACTTTATATTGAAATAAATGTTGGAATGGCAATCAATTAAAATTCACTCTCTGACGGAACATTTCTGTGTTTTGACCCTAAAACATCTGAGCGGCACTTGCTAAAAAGTAAACACATGCAATAAAACAACTATTATAAGATCATAAACTGACAAAAACAACTCATATTCACAATTTACAGCCTCAAAAGTTTTATAAAATCTCTCTGAATCACTGTATAGTTTTATGAAAACCAACATGCTTCTTGACCTCACTGAGGAACGGGATTGGCCCCATATTTAATGTTAGCGGAAATTACCAAATATGATCACTTGCCCAATAAAGGGTTAAATTAAAAAGAATGCATAAATTACTGCTGGTAAAGTGTTGTTTAACATTTTGTGCTGCAGATATAGTTAAGGATTTTCAAGTTGGTCTTAATATTTACAAGTTTTGATGAATTTGCTGTCAAAGTAAAAGGCAAAACCAAATAACACACGCAGATAAACCTGAAGCAAAACAACCTGTAAAGTCTAAAGGACTTTATTTTGTCAGGGCCCATAAATCCACGTCAGTCCATTCCAAACCAATATAAAGGTGCATTCACATCTGGAAAGTCCTTTGGTCCGTTTATTTGGTTCAGATTGAATGCGGACTTGATTTTTTTGTTTGTTTGTTTGTTTGTTTGTTTGGGTCGGATCGCATTCTCATTGCACTTTTATCTAGTGGGAACAGAAGCACGCATGTGACAAATTGCGCTGATATTGGACAGAAAAGTTGGGGGTGGGGTGAATCAGAGACGGTTGGTGTTGATGAAAACAAACATGGAGGTCCTACGTGCAGTGTAGGACCAAATATCAACACTGGAAAAAATCAAAATCTTACCAAGTGTGTTTTTCTCATTTCAGTCATTTAGAGTCATTCAGCCGTCATTTATAATATACTGCACGTTATAATTCTGCTAAAGCAACTTTTTCTGCACCGTCAAGTACCAGGTGTGAGTGAAATTACCGTAATGATCCAATAAAGCCAACGTAAAGTGCAAGGTGTCAGGTTTCAGAAACTGTTGGACTTTTTCCAATTGCGCAAACAGTGAAAGACAGGGTTCCTACAGGTTTCTACAAGTTAAATTTAAGACTTTCTAACACCTTTGTAAGATGACTTAGAATAGAATTTAATACCTATTTCACAGGATTACTGGCAAAAATTTGTGACTCCTAGAACTTAGGAAAATGTATTTATTTACTCCGACACCTTGATTCCCATCGTTCTGAGTCATTTCTCACCGGGGGGTGCAAAATTTCCGATAATTGGTTCCTAATTTCAGGATAAATTGTCGAGTTGGAACAGGTGGAACTGAGTAGACTGATATTACTTTCTTTGCAGCTTGGACACATTTAAACAGAATATAACAAACAAGTTTATGGCAACATAACTTAAGGCTTACCATATCAAATGTCATACCTTTTGAGGACTTTTTTAAGGTGTTAAATGCAGATTTGTAAATTCAAGACTTTTTAAGACCCCACAGAAACCCTGGAAAGCATTACAACCCTCCAAACTACATATACGGAGGGTGTGTCACCGATGACGCAACAGGTTTTAAAGAGTTAACTGTATTTTCAGCCTGTTACCAATTTTCCACCCTGCGTCACTAAAACAACTATCAACAAAAGTGACATAGTTAAAGGAGGTTACTTATTTAACATTCAGGTAAGTTACAGTTCCAAACTCATACGTACAGTTGCAGAAAAAATTATTAGACCATCCAAAGTCATCAAAAACAATGGTTCTGCAATCCAGTCCTAACTCCTGTGTCTGTCATGTGACTAAAACAGACAGAAAAGAAAACATGGAATGTCTAAAAGCATGTTTTTGTCAGTACTATGACAGATATTGATGGAAAAACTGAAGTGATTTTGGTTATTATCAAGAAAACATGGAACATGGATAGATATCAGCTCTGAAATTAAACTACTATGAGCTATTTTTGTTGTTATCATTATTTTTGTCCAAACAAATGGACCTTTAGTTGGACCAGGCATTAACATGAACAAGAAACTGAAGAAAACAAGGGTGGGCTAATTTTTATTTTTATTTTTTTTTCCACAACTCTATGATGTCTGCTTTGACAGGGCAAGAATGGACTGAAACAGTGGTTTTAGTTGACATTCTAGTGCAGTGTTTTTCAACCTTGGGGTTGGGACCCCACATGGGGTCGCCTAGAATTCAAATGGGGTCGCCTGAAATTTCTAGTAATTGATAAAAAAATAAATATATGGTGAGTTGAGAGAGACAATCCCAATACATAAAAGGCATGACAAACTGAAAGTGAAACTGCAGCACTGTGGTTCTGTTTATCTGTCAAATGTTTATGTTTATGTTTATGTTTACGCATTTGGCAGACGCTTTTTTCCAAAGCGACTTACAGGGGAAAACCAATTAAATCACTCAATCAATCAAATTTTATTTATATAGCGCCAGATCACAAGAAAGTTATCTCTTGACATTTTATATATCGAGTTGGTCAAAACCAGACTCTAAGTCAATTCTACAGAAACCCAACAGAATCCTCCAGGAGCAAACACTTGTGACTGGTGACAGTGGCGAGGAAAAACTTCCCTTTAACAGGCAGAAACCTCGAGCAGACCCAGACTCCTGGAGGATGGCCGTCTGCCTTGACCAGTTGGGGTTAAAGAGAGAGGGTAGAGAAGGGGAAAAAGAGAGAGCGATAGAGATAGGGACTGGGGGAGAGGGGGAGAAGGGGGGAGTAGGGGGAGACACATGGAGGCGGTTGAGGATAAGTGAGTGGTGATGATGAGGGCAGGGAAGAGGCTGGACCACCGCAGCAGGTCCAGAGATAATCGTGAAAGAATCTGTGGTTGTCCTGGGAAAAACCTTATTAGAATATTTAAAATGGAATGTTTGAAAGTGCTAGGACAGGAGGTGCTCTCGGAAGAGCTGGGTCTTCAGGAGCTTCTTGAAGATAGGCAGGGATGACTCTGTTCTTGTAGCACTTGGTAGAGCGTTCCACCAACGTGGAACGACCCATGAAAAGAGCCTGGATTGTCTTGTACAAGGTCTGGGGACCACCAGACTACGTTCCCCAGACGAGCGGAGTGGTCGTGGGGCGACATAAGCTTTTATTAGTGCACCTAAGTAGACAGGAGCAGACCCACGGAGAATTTTGTAGGCTAGGATTAAAGATTTGAATTTGATGCGGGCAGCTATGGGTAGCCAGTGTAACTCAATGAGTAAGGGGGTGACATGTGCCCTTTTAGGCTGATTGAAGACCAGACGCGCTGCTGCATTCTGGACCATCTGTAGTGGTTTGACAACACAAGCTGGGAGGCCCGTTAGAAGAGCATTGCAGTAGTCAAGACGGGAGATAACCATAGTCTGCACCAGGAGCTGGGTGGCCTGTTCGGTTAGGTATGGCCTGATCTTTCTTAGGTTGAACAGAGTGAAACGGCATGATCGGGTGACAGAGGCAACGTGATCCGTGAAGGTCAACTGATTATCAATCATGACTCCCAAGTTACGTACTACACTGGTAGGAGCCAGAGGTATGGAGTCAAAAGTGATGGAGATGTCCAGCTGTATGGTTGGCTTAGCTGGGAAGACCAGCAGTTCAGTTTTGGACAGGTTCAGCTGAAGGTGATGGGCTTTCATCCATGCAGATATGTCAGAGAGACAATCTGAGATCCGCACTGAGACTGTGGAGTCATCAGGTGGGAATGACAGATAGAGCTGGATATCATCAGCATAGCAATGATATGAGAAGCCATGTGAGTGGATGATCTGACCGAGTGAGGTGGTGTATATGGCAAAAAGGAGGGGGCCCAACACAGAGCCTTGGGGGACCCCCGTGGTGAGGCGGTGAACTGCTGATGTGTGCCCTAGCCAGGACACACTGAAGGACCGACCAGTAAGGTAAGATTGAAACCAGGAGTGTGCGTGGCCTGTGATGCCCATGTTCCAGAGTATGGATAACAGGATATCATGATTGACAGTGTCAAATGCTGCTGATAAGTCCAGTAGAATGAGTACTGAAGACTTGGCTGCTGCTCTAGCCTCTTTCAAGGCTTCTGTCACAGACAACAGAGCCGTTTCAGTGGAGTGGCCGATTTTGAAGCCAGATTGGTTGATGTCCAGGAGGTTATTTTGGGAGAGGAATTCGGTGACCTGTTTGAAAACAGCCCTTTCGATGATCTTAGAAAGGTATGGGAGGAGTGAGACTGGTCGATAATTCTCCACTTGAGTGGGGGTGAGGGAAGGTTTTTTGAGTAGTGGTGTTACCTGCGCTTGTTTAAATACTGTAGGAAATGTTCCTGAAGTCAGTGAAGCATTAATCACATGTGTGATTGGTGCTGTGATAGTAGGGGCAACAGACTGTAAGAGGTTGGATGGAATAGGGTCCAACAGGCATGTTGTAGGACGGCTAGAGGAAAGGAGTTTAGACACCTCGTTCTCTGTGAGGGGAGTAAATGAGGGGAATGACGCAGTTGGGCTTTTATCAGTTGAGTTAGTAGTAGCCATAGTCAGGGGAGAAGAAGCAGTGTGTGATGATGATGATGTTGAAGAAGGAGGCGTGCAGTCTATGGGTGGATCAGTGAACTGACTGCTGATAGTAGACACTTTATTTGTGAAAAATGAAGCAAAATTGTCTGCTGTCAGATTAGTAGTGGGCGGTGGAGGTGGAGGGTTGAGTAGTGTTTTAAAGGTTGAGAATAGTTTCTTGGTGTCGGTGGCAGAATGAATTTTGTTATTATAGTAAGCCTTCTTCGCAGCAGTGACACTGGATGAGAAGGATACCAATAGTGACTGGAATGTGATCAGGTCAGAAGAGCTTTTTGTTTTGTGCCATTTTCTCTCTGCGGCTCTGAGGTTGGTACGCAGCGACCGGAGGTTATCATTGAGCCATGGGTGGGACTGGGAGGATCGAGCGGGTCTAGTAGATAGAGGGCACAGATTATCCAGACAGGAGCTAAGTGTAAAGCACAGAGACTCAGTGGCATCGTTAACCTCTAAGGAGGAAAAAGTGCTGGGGGGAGGGAGAGCGGAGGCTACGACAGTGGAGAAGTGGGTGGGGGACAAATTGCGGAGGTTGCGGCGGAAAGAGACCATGGGGGAGGGAGCAGAGTGTTTTTCAGGGAGAGACACACTGAACTGAATGAAATAGTGGTCAGACAGGTGTAAAGGTGTGACTGTGAGGGCATCTGTGATGCAGTTTCGGGTGAAAATGAGATCGAGCTCTTTACCAGCTTTGTGGGTTGGAGGACTGCAAACCCGCTGTAGCTCAAAAGAGAGTATTAGTGACATGAAATCTGAGAAGCTGGGATTGTCTAAGTGGATGTTCATGTCACCGAGGACTAGCATGGGGCAGTCATGCTCTGGGATGGAGGAAAGCAGAGTGTCAAGCTCATCAGGAAAATCACCCAGTTGCCCTGGTGGACGATAAATGACAATTATGTAAAGTTTGACTGGTGCTGTCACTAGGATGGCATGGTATTCAAAGGAGTTGTATTTGACTGAAGGTAGGAGTTGATTGTGTTTCCATTTGTTGGAAATTAACAGACCCACACCACCTCCTCGTCCAGATGGACGAGAGGTATGAGAGAATGTGTGGCTGATAGAAAGTGCGGCTGGGGTTGCATTGTTTTCAGGCGTAATCCAGGTTTCAGTGAGAGCCAGGATGTCCAGTGTGTGATGGTTGGCATAGGCAGCAATAAAATCTGCTTTGTTCACTGCAGATTGGCAATTCCATAACCCTATAGAGAAGGACGCACCAATGACTGCGGTGTATATTAATGGGCGGAGATTGGTGATATTACGATGCCTTTTAGCAGTGTGAAACCCCATACGTGAACCGAAAATAACAGGAATAGGATGGTGACCAGTAGAGAGATTGTTCCTCAAAGGTGAGCTGGTGTGAGTGAGGGGTGTAACTGTCATTAGTGAGGGACTGGGAGAGGAGGAGAGATCAGCTGGGGTGGTATTCAGTCTGACTACAGACTGTACAGGAGACTCTGAACGTGGTGATGTTTGATGTGACCAGCAGGGGGAGCAGGTGACTGCAGCAGAAGACGGGGAGCGTAGTCACATAGGTGTGGGTGTGGTTTTAGTCTGGACAGCGTGTTGAATGTTTTGAGCAAGGACGCTGCTGCCTAGTGTAGAGGGGTGGACGCCATCGGACTTGTAGAAGGAGGAGCGGTTCCAGAACAGATTAAAGTTATCAATAAAACTGAAGCCGTTCAGAGCAGAGGCGGACTGGAGCCAGGTGTTCAGGCTGAGGAGTCGGCTGAAACGGCCCACACCACGGGCAAAGGAGGGGAGGGGCCCGGAAATGAAAACAGCCTTCCCGGATCTTTTCAGTTTATCAAAGAGGTTTTTAAAATGAACCTTCGTCACTTCGGACTGTTGAAGAGAAGTGTCATTGAAGCCCACGTGAACTATGATCCGGGTAACGGTGGACGGCAGTGAGAGCAGCAGCTGAGGGAGTTCATGGAGGATGGAGGTGACGGTGGAACCAGGAAAACACCTGGTTATGGCGTTAAAGAAACGGACGTGACGGATGATGGAGTCCCCGAGGATAGCGGTGGTCGGAGGGAAAAGTGGTCGAGGAGACAGTGTTGAAGGTGAAGGGTTCCTGGTCTCTCTAGGTGGACATTCCACGGGTGGACCGTCGGAGTGACGGCGGACGGCCTCTCGGAGGAGGCGGCGCCGGGCAGAGGAGCGGACCGAGGAGCGGGGACCCTTGTTCGACGGCTTTACAAGAGGACCGGCTTTAGGACCGTCGCCGGTAATCAGCTCGGTGGCAGCCACGGAGTCAGCAGGAGCCGGTTCCGGGACAGAGCCAGGTGGGATGGGGGGCACACCAGCCGCGGGGGGAGGAGCCGGAGCGTCCTCCACGGACAGGACGGCGAAGCGGTTTGATGTGTTGATGGTCGGCGGTGGTGAGTCTTTGCTCGTGTTCTTTTTGCGGCCACGAATCACCACTTCAGACCAGGGTGTAGAACACGGGGGGCGAGAACAGGCAGAGGAAGGATCCCATAACACCGTATCATCACAGGAGGCTTTGGGCTTCTCTGCGCTTTTCAGGAACAGACTGGACAGTGTGGGAAGGCGGCTGGAGAAACCACAGAGCTGGGCATTTTTCTCCTCGAGTTCTGCGGAGAGGCGCAGTATTTCCTCTTTGAGATCCGCGATAGTTTGGTAAGCCTTTACCAGGGTTTTGTTGGCTTCGACAAGAGGACTATCTCCGGCTGATGAGGATGACGCCATGGTGGAAACAGCGAGATACCGGGCAGAGCGCGGGAAGCGATGGGTGACAACCAGAGGTAAGGATCCACTGACAATACTGACCTGTCCTGATGGAGGTTTGGATTGATGGCGTCAAGTTAAAAGACACGGTTAAGAGGTTAGGTTCAAGTGAGTAAGCGTTGAAAGGCAAGAAATAAGTAGTTAAAAGGCTGGATTTCTAGGAGTAGATCCGCCGGCGGTTAATGTTCATTGTGGTCTGCTTCAGATGCTGCAGCTCTTTCATAATTCATAGTTTGAGTTCTTGTTTGTTCAGTATTAATTCTTCTCCTTGTAAGTCCAAGCTGGACTGACTGTACAGATCCTGACCAAGGAAAATCCAATTCTCCCTTTGTGCAGTAATCTACACCTGGATTTACTGCCTCTGTAATAATATACATTATATAGACTAAATCGTCGTCTAAAGTTAACGTTTATTTCCAACATAGTATAGAAAACTATTACATGATTACAAACAAGTTAATTTGAGCAAAAAAAAAGTCTTTGTTTTGAATGTCTGTGGTCGCCAGAAATTTGTGATTTTAAAATGGTGTCATGAGCCAAAAAAGGTTGGTAACCACTGTTCTAGTTATGATTACACTGGGTTACAAAAAAATGTTTTTTGCAAGTTGTCTAGGTTTTTTCAACTGAATTAGGACCATTTTGCACCACTAAATCCAAAAATGACATCTGTTTTTCTCAATCAGCTCAGGTTTTTTTGCTAATTTGATTTTGAAAAATTTGATCTTCTCACAAAATTGATGACATTTTTGTGACTTTATCAGTTGATTTTTTTATATAGTTCTCACCCAAAATAGGTTTTAAGAGAAAAAAAATCATTTTCTAACAGGATGTATTTATTATTTATTATGTATTCACCGCAGATGTAGCAGAATACATCAGGGTTATTTTTGCAAGATCTTCTAGTCGAAGCCATTTCATTCACCTGTAATATTTAAAAAAAACAGTAATCATAAATTGGCAAAAGTAAAATCTTCAGAACTTGTTTATTGCAAGAAATATGAAAGAATTTTTTAGTATATGATGTGAAAATGCCCATAAATGTAAGCAAAAATGTTAAAAAGCCAATACGTAGCATAGTTCAGAAAGTTGACCTGATTGAGCAAAATGAATGTGATTTTTGGATTCAGCACACCAAAATTATCCTAAATCAGCTCAAAAAACTTAAACAAAAAATTTGCTGTTGACAAGTGTTATAGATCACCAGAGGAGACATTTCAGGGGCCGTTTACACGGCGTAGGATTCAGTCGACTCCGGGGAGATTTCATCGTGGATTAGCCTTCTGTTAACATGGAAACGGTGCCTAGAGTGCCTGAATCCGGAAACTTTTGATACCAGGGTCCAGGGTGGAGCGTTATCGATACGCTCCGCATTTCAGCTCCGTGTTAACGCGAGTCGGAGCGTTCTGGGGTAAAATATGACGTCACCGCATGCGCGCGCAGCCAAGAACCGCCAGTTAACCCACTCCAGGCCAGTTGGTGGCGGTAATGCACCTCCAAGCTGGTTTGCCAGCCTCTATGACACAATAAAGCTGCAGAAAAAGAAGGAACAACCACAACAACAATGGCCGGTTTCAGAACAACATACGTGCTGCTAACTGTGCTCAGCTCGTCTGTCCAGACAAAGAAGTCCTGCGTCTTTGTACGACCACTCGCCATTGTTGTTTGTAAATAGTGTTAACCGCCTCTTTTTCTTCTTCTTCTTCTCCTCATTTAAAGGCTGTCTAAACCGGAAATCGTTTGTGCGCAGGCGCGTGTTTTACCGCCACTGTTTCACTACAGCTCTGCATCGCCAGCTACTGGTCTGGCATGGCCACTACAGCGTATTCAGCCGTCCTCGCGGACTCGTGTTAACGCAGATCGTTATCATAGCGGCTTCGTCTTAACGCGGAATGATTTTAAAACGCAAAGGAGAAATCTTTGCGGAATTGGATCGTAGCGTTGCCGTGTAAACGTAGCCTCAGTGTCTTTTGCTTGGCGTTTCACATTCTCTTGGGGGCCCACTAGTGGCCATAAGGAACCCAAGCAGGTGCTGACTTAGCTCATGTGTTGGGTCGGTTCGAAGCTTGTTTCCTCCAGGTGAACATGCTGTGTTGGGAAGTCCACATTCCGTCTACGCTCTCTATCTCCCTCTCAGCTGGGCATTCCTCTTTGCTTTCTACTGAGTTGTTGTTGCCTTGAGTAACAAATCAGCTCAGGAATGTGTGTAGTCTTGTGCAAATGGATTCAGGGGTAATACATTTTCCAAGTCAAGTAGTGATGAAGAGATGGCCTTTCCCTTGAGAAAAAAAAAAAAAAATCTATCTCAGTGTTTTTCAGCCTTGGGGTCGGGATCCCACATGGGGTCTCCTGAAATTTCTAGTAGTTGATAAAAAATAAATAAATTCTTACTCATGAAAAATATATGGTGGGTTGACAGAGACAATCACAATCCATAAAAGACAAACTGACAAACTGAGTCTGAAACTGCAGCGCTGTGGTTCTGTTTATCTGTCAAATGTTCATTGTGGTCAGTGTCAGATGCTGCAGCTCTTTCATAATTCATAGTTTGAGTTCTTGTTTGTTCAGTATTAATTATCAGCCTTGTAAATCCAAGCTGGACTGACTGTACATACACTACCAGTCAAAAGTTTGGACTCACCTTCTCATTTAAATGGCATGAGATGGACCGCAGATGGCCGATAAGTGCTCAGCATCACTGGGAACTCCTTCAAGACTTTTGGAAAACACTTCAGGTGACTACCTCATGAAGCTCATCCAGAGAACGCCAAGAATGTGCAAAGCAGTAATAATAGCAAAATGTGGCTATTCTGAAGAATCTAAAATAAAAACATGCTCTGAGTTATGTCACACTTTTTTTTAAACTACATAATTCCATATGTGTTCATTCATAGTTTTGATGACTTGAGAATCTACAATGTAAACAGTCATGAAAATAAAGAAAAAACAGGTGGGTCCAAACTTCTGACTGGTAGTGTATCCTGACCAAGGAAAATCCAATTCTCCCTTTGTGCAGTCATCTACACCTGGATTTACTGCCTCTGTCCATAATAATATGCATTATATAGACTAAATGTTATCTAAAATTAACGTTTATTTGCAACATAGTGTAGAAAACTATTACATGATCATAAACTAGAAGCACACGGAGAGCGCAGACCTCCGCCAAGGCAGATCAGTTCCCCGGATTTGGATGAAAATTTCAGGAAATGTTGATACTGGCACAAGCAAGAAATTATTAAATTTTGGTGGTGATGGGGGGCGGGGGGAGGGCACTGATCTGCCTTTGCGGAGGTCTGCATTCTCTTTTTTAGAAAAGCACTCGTACAGCGCAGACCTCCACCAAGGCAGATCAGTGCCCCACCCCACCCCTCCCAATCACCACAAAAATTTAATTATTTCTTCCTTGTGCCAGTATCAACATTTCCTGAAATTTTCATCCAAATCCGTCCATAACTTTTTGAGTTATCTTGCACACAGACAGACAAACAGACAAACTAACGCCAACAAAAACATAACCTTCTTGGCGGAGGTAATAAATAAATTTTGTTAAAAAAAAAAAAAGTCTCTGTTTTGAATGTCTGGGGTCGCCAGAACTTTGTGATGTTAAAACGGGGTCACCACTGATCTATCTAGTATTGAGTTCTGTTGGAGTGTTTGTCAGAGCAAAAGGCATTTTCCGTCTTTAATGTGGAATCTGCACCAGGTTTCAGCCTGCGTCCATTCCCTGTGAATGAAGGCAGGAAGCCCCCTTGGTGATTTACACCTCGCTCCCTCCCTCCCTCCCAGGCCATCCCACCCATTCAATGAGCACACACACTGGAGGGTAAATGTAGCCTGACCCGGCGCAGAGCGGTTGGGTTTCTGACTGCACTCAAACACATCACAAAGTCCAGATGCCGCCAGCTTCTGTTTTTCAGATTTGGAAATAGCTCCCATCCACAAGCTAATGAAGTTCCTTTCACTGGATGACAAATTGAGGAGACCAAATGTGTGTCATAAAGTATTCTCCCACTGAGCGGTGCCGAGTGCCGCCCGTGGATGTGGGGAATGTGAATGTGCTTGTGTTGTGCAGCAGTCAGACAGACAGACAAAGAGCTGGGCCCGGGCCGTCAGCGACTCTGGGACACACTAAGCATCTGGTGACAGATCCGTCAGGATGCATGACCACTTTACACTGGGCTGCCTGTGTGTGGGAGTCCACCACAGATACATGGAGTGTTTTTACTGCCGACTTAGCGCACACCTCAGGAATTCCAGCGCGGTCCTGTCCTCACTAGTAAAACCTGCTTGTGAGCTCTACTCCAAACAGCCATGGGTTTAATTGTCTGTGGTGGAGCCACCTGTCACATGAACGCATCATTCGGGGGGGGGGGGGTCTTTTCTAAGCAGAAGAAATCAGGACAAAACAGAAACACGACGCTGCTGAATTCACAAAGATGATGCTTATGAGAGTGTAGAGCAGGGGTCTCAAACATGCCGCTTGGGGGCCAAATGTGGCCCAACAAAGGTTCCACACTCTCAAAAATAGAGGTACCAGCTTGTACTTAACCCTTTCATGCATAGTGGTCACTCCAGTGGACAGTTACTCTACAGCTTTACTCTTGTATATTCATGGGTTTTGTTGTTTTAGTTCCATATCAACCAACACAGTGGACACTTATGCATCATCCCATAAACTGCAGTTCATACCATTGTTGTAACTTTGCTGTTCTTGATTGGTTCTTGAGTGGAAATCAATTGTTAATATTTATCTTTTGCATATTATCTCCATGAAGTGAGTAATAACTAGTATTAGAATATGTTAAAATGTGAGAAAACATCAGATTAGCTGCATTAAACATGGTTTCATTTCACTGTTTTCATATCACTGTATGATATTGGGTTTTAAATACATGTTTCTTTGCTTCAAGAATAAAATTCATGGTGTAGCTGAGTGGACATTTTTGTAACTCCACGAAAAACAGGTTGATTTAAAAAAAAAAATTCAGTCACATTGGGTTTTTTTTTCATGCCTAAAGAGGAATAAAAACACTCAGGAAAAAAATCTTGATTAAGGTTCTCATAATTGATGCATGAAAGGGTTAAAAGGGTACAAATGCTTTTCGCTGGGGGTGTACTTTTTTGAGAGACATTTCTGTACCCTTTCGAAATGGTCCATTTTTGTACCTTAAGTACTTTACATAGAAAGAAAACTCTCGTGTAGTTGATAATGCCATGATGTTTAAAGTTTGAACCGGTGGCCTAATTGAGGAAAAAAAAAAAAAAACGCCATTGGCAAGCTACGACATCAAGACATGGAGGTGTGAATGAAAACTTGACAAAACAGAGATTATGGCAATAGGGCGACACGGTGGTGCAGTGGTTAGCACTCGTGCCTCACAGCAAGAAGGTCCTGGGTTCGATTCCAACACCATTCGACGGGGGGTGGGACCTTTCTGTGTGGAGTTTGCATGTTCTCCCCGTGTCTGCGTGGGTTCTCTCCGGGTACTCCGGCTTCCTCCCACCATCCAAACACATGCACTAGTAGGTTAATTGGTTAATCTAAATTGCCCATAGGTGTGAATGTGAGAGTGATTGTTTGTCTCTATATGTTCAGCCCTGCGATGAACTGGCGACTTGTCCAGGGTGTACCCCGCCTTCGCCCCTATGTAGCTGGGATAGGCTCCAAGCGACCCCCGTGACCCTAGTGAGGATAAAGCGGGTTCAGAAAATGAATGAAAGATTATGGCAATAATCAGAGGTTCTAATAAGCTAAATAAATTATTAGGCTATTATCATTGAGCTAATTGGGCTATTAAATTAAAACACAAATTATTATTAAATATAATATATGAGCAGTGGCGGCTGCTTGTCCTTCCGACAGGGGAAGCTCATTGTCGGCTTACATCAAAAAAAAAAAAAATTGTCAAGTTATTTAAACATACATTCGGCCCTCCGTTCCTTTTTAAGAAAATGCTCAGTGACCCTTATTATTATTATTATCGTACCAAGTCGGCGTCTTTTCCAGGGACTGGACAAGTGTCCTCTGAATGTCCAGCAGAGCTGGGCTGCTCAGACGGCCTTGGCCCAGTGTGTTGTGGGTGTAAGACTTCAGCCTTTTTAAACTACAGATGCTCCTTTCACTCCGACCTAGCCGACAGTTTGACTGATTTAACTATCTACAAAACGATATTAAACTCAAACAAGAAATGATTAAATTATGGAACTGAAACAAGAAAACGCTGAAATTATGTTAAATTGAAACAAGGAAGTCCAATGAGTGTGTTTTATTTACAGTGCAAGAAATGAACGAGTAGTTTCGTAATGGTTCCTCTCTCGATTTCACAGCAGAATGTGTGACGGTATTAAACTGAACTGTGTCAGTGAAGGAGGAGATCTGAAAACAGCTGTCAATCAAACGGGATTCAGCCTTTTGATTGATCCTCCAATCAGCACATGGGATTCTGGCGTCCAGCCCGGCCGAGCTCCACCCACAGCTCCATTCACCCCCAGAGACACCCAGCATTCGGGGGCGGGACAACATCGTGACATTTATCCAATTACCATCCAGTTTAGAGTCAGTGAAAAAACCAGTTCCACTCAGTCCCATTGAAGTGCATGGACACTGAGCGTCTACGGACAAATGCACTGAGCAGAGATGGAGGAGAAAACAGAGACACGGGAATGGAGGAGAAGTGAACGACATCCAGTCTGAAGATTTGTGATAAAACCGATTCTGAACGAACTCGTCTGTGAGATGAACTTGCTCTAACACAATTGGAGTCAATGAAATGTCAACACAACCGAACAGATTTAACCATTTAATTTGAGTAAATTTAGGGGAAACTGGGCTTCCCTTGTAGTCTATGAGAAATTGCCACTGATATAGAGTAATTACAGTATAATATATAATAAATAATGCACTAAGCCTAATGTTTGACTCTAATTAGTCCTACTGTTCAGTTCTCCTAGCCCATAGCCTATTCTCCTGGTCTACACACATTTTTTAATGCTGCAGGGTACCTTATAGTACACATTTGTACTTTACATAACTTTGGACCCTTTTTCATAGTCTAAAGGTACAATTCTGGCCTCCTAAAGACCAATATTGTACTTTTGACAGAACATTCTTAAAAAATGCACTTATAGGTACATAAATGTTCTGATCTTATACCTCTATTTTTGAGTGTGCAGTCCAGCCCGTGGGATGAATTTGCAAAGCACAAAAAATGCCTGTCATTATTTATCGGCATGATGTTATATTTTTTTCACATCAAACCAAGAAGAAAATCCGGAGTCATTATTTTTTGTAGATTATTATGCTATTATTTTACGTGAGATCATATTGGTCTGTATGCGGAACCTGAATTAAAATAAGTTCGACAGCCTTACACTGGAAAAAATCTAAATCTTACCAAGTGTATTTTTCTCATTTCTAGTCCAAATATCTCATCACACTTAAAATAAGACAGAATCACCTAAAGAGGAACTTTTCAGTGAGATATAAGAACTGATTTTTAGACAATAGATCTGGAAAATCTGATTTCAAGAAATCTTACTGAGATAATTTTCACTTGTTCCATCGGCAGATTTTTTTGGCTTAATTCAAGCAAAAAAAAAATCTGCCACTGGAACAAGTGAAAATTATCTTGGTCTTCTTATCTTCTTAGTCAGAGTCTTTAGAATAGAGGTGTCAAACATGTGGCCCGAGGGCCAAATCCGGCCCCCCAAAGGGTCCAGTCTGGCCCGTGGGATGAATTAGTGAAATCCAAAAATGACACTGACGATATTAATCATTTAAGTTCAGTTTCCACATACAGACCAATTTAATCTGCAGTGGGTTGAATCAGTAAAATACTATCATAATAACCTATAAATACAACTCCTCATTTTTCTCTTTGTAAATGTAAACATTTTCTCTGTATTTACATTAAAACAAAGTATCCTTTCACAAAAAAACGCAAATAACCTGAAAAAATGTGAACATTTTGAAATGTCTGAAGTGCAGCTTTACCAATATTCTGCCTGTTGTTAAATGTTTTGTGTATTTGCAGATCCACTGTGATCTGTAAGTTGTAATTTACATGTGTAAATGATAAATTGAGACTTAATATTGTTAGTTTTCTTAAGAAATTTCAGTTTGTTCATGTTATTACCTCTGCCAGGAGGTACTGTGGTTGCTTTGCTTTGTGTGTTTGCGTGTTTGTTTGTTTGCGTGTTTGTTTGTTTGTTTGTTAGCAAGATAACTCAAAAAGTTATGGACGGATTTTCATGAAATTTTCAGGGAATGTTGATACTGGCACAAGGAACAAATGATTAAATTTTGGTGGTGAACGCCGGGGGGGGCAGATCTGTCTTGGCGGAGGTCTGCACTCTCCAAGTGCTTTTCTTTTCACATTATTTTACATTTACATTTATGCATTTCGCAGATGCTTTTTTTCCAAAGCGACTTACAGGGGAAACCCAATCAAATCAATCAATCAATCAATCAAATTTTATTTATATAGTGCCAAATCATAACAAAAGCTATCTCATGACACTTTACATACAGAGTTGGTCAAAACCAGACTCTAAGCCAATTTAGAGAAACCCAACAGAATCCTCCAGGAGCAAACACTTGTGACTTCAAGGATAGTTGGTAGATTTAAACATTTTCATCGCATAATTTAACTTTTTTTTTGCTCTAAAACATAGAGGAAAGTTTGGAGTTGACATTATTTATACATTATTGTGTTATTATTTCAGTAGTTCGGCCCACTTCAGATCAAATTTGTCTTAATGTGGCCCCTGAACTAAAATAAGTTCCACACCCCTGCTTTAGAAGGTACATTTTTCCAAGATTTCCAGTCGAAAGGCTCCAAGTCTTCAGATTAGCGCTGTCTTTGAAAACAATTGCAGAGATCGCAGGGCTTTTAATCAGATCATTTGTGAAAATCATCACAAAAACCTTGAGATAGAAAACCATAATTGCACTTGTTCACCTTTCATTCTCGTGCCTCCCTGTCTGACAAAATACAATGAGCGCCGTCGCCGTGTGTGGTTCGTCAGGTAACAGGGTCCCAACTGTAACTCTACGCTTTATGGTCTCAGCCAGTTCTGAGCAATTTAAAGCTGCACACCATACAGCAACAAGGAAACAATGGATCCATGTGAAAGACTCCTTATGTGAGTGCCAAGAGTGTTAGGCAGCGCTGTGTATACACTCAGGCTTTGATTTATACAGAAGAAAAAACACCGCTGTGTGTCCGCTCATGTCCTCATACTTCACTACATACTGTACTTACATGTTGTTTATATCTGATGGGTTAGGGCACTGATTAATTCAACGTAAATGCAGTTCTGATCAGACTTCAGCAAAATTAGACGTAAAATGAATAAATCTACCATCAATTGGACGAACGTGCAGTCAGAGTCTTACATAAAGTCGGCTATTTGGATCATACTCATTTATTATTCTTGCAGTCAAAACTATTAAAACTCAATGATTTGGTAAATTTTTACACAGCTCAACTTCTATATAAAGCCAATAAAAATCAACTACCAGCCAACATATAAAAACTATTTGCCCATAGAGAGGGTGGCTATGACCAGAGGGGATGTGGGAATTTCAAAGTCCCAGCAGTCAGGACATCCAGGAAAAGTTTGTGTGTATCAGTGTGTGGGGTCAAGCTTTGGAATGGGTTGGGGGTAGAGCTCAAGCAGTGTCCAAATATTTAAAAATTCAAAAAAATGTACAAAGAAATGTTATTTTCACAATATCTGGCTCAAGGAAGGGTGTGATCATTAATTGGATTGTCAGGTTGTTCTGTTGTATGGTGTGTGTGTATATAAACATGGGGGTGCAGATGTGTGTGTACAGCGGTAGACATAAACTGGTGTGTATGTGACTGTATGAGTGTATGTAGAAGTGTATGTAGATAATCACAATCTTATGTTGTATGTTTATGTTTATGTTTATGTTTACGCATTTGGCAGATGCTTTTTTCCAAAGCGACTTACAGGGGAAAACCAATTAAATCACTCAATCAATCAAATTTTATTTATATAGCGCCAGATCACAAGAAAGTTATCTCTTGACATTTTATATATAGAGTTGGTCAAAACCAGACTCTAAGTCAATTCTACAGAAACCCAACAGAATCCTCCAGGAGCAAACACTTGTGACTGGTGACAGTGGCGAGGAAAAACTTCCCTTTAACAGCAGAAACCTCGAGCAGACCCAGACTCCTGGAGGATGGCCGTCTGCCTTGACCAGTTGGGGTTAAAGAGAGAGAGTAGAGAAGGGGAAAAAGAGAGAGCGATAGAGATAGGGACTGGGGGAGAGGGGGAGAAGGGGGGAGTAGGGGGAGACACATGGAGGCGGTTGAGGATAAGTGAGTGGTGATGATGAGGGCAGGGAAGAGGCCGGACCACCGCAGCAGGTCCAGAGATAATCGTGAAAGAATCTGTGGTTGTCCTGGGAAAAACCTTATTAGAATATTTAAAATGGAATGTTTGAAAGTGCTAGGACAGGAGGTGCTCTCGGAAGAGCTGGGTCTTCAGGAGCTTCTTGAAGATAGGCAGGGATGACTCTGTTCTTGTAGCACTTGGTAGAGCGTTCCACCAACGTGGAACGACCCATGAAAAGAGCCTGGATTGTCTTGTACAAGGTCTGGGGACCACCAGACTACGTTCCCCAGACGAGCGGAGTGGTCGTGGGGCGACATAAGCTTTTATTAGTGCACCTAAGTAGACAGGAGCAGACCCACGGAGAATTTTGTAGGCTAGGATTAAAGATTTGAATTTGATGCAGGCAGCTATGGGTATATCAAGTGATTGAGCACTAACAGTCTGAGGACTGGAATTAGGGGGTAGGACTGGGTAAGCAGTGGCTTCTTCCTACTCCCTTTCAGGCACAACAGTTGTTCTTTTTTTTTCTATTATTTGATTTTTTGTGTATTGTTTATCATTATTATTATTATTATTCTATTGTTTGGTTTTTTTTCTATTTGTGTATTATTTATTATTATTCTTATTATTCTTATTATTCTTATTATTATTATTATTATTATTATTTTCATTTTTGTTTCATGTTTTGTGTTATGTCTGTGTCTGAAATAAACTAACCTAAAACCTAAAGCTTATCGACCTCCCCCACGACTGTTCAGTGGTTACAAAAAGTCAAACATGAATATAATGGAGTGCTAAACCGCCCAGTTACAAGTCAAACTCCCTACTTTTAAAAGGAGATGGGCTCCAATCCTTGATTATCTCGATTAGGTTTTGGTTTTTTTTGTTTTGTTTTTTTCTCTCTCTTTCTCTTCCCATTGATGTAATCCAAGGTGGATACATATATATATATATATATATATATATATATATATATATATATATATATATATATGTATACACTACCAGACAAAAGTTGGGACTCACCTGGTTTTTCTTTATTTTCAGGACTGTTTACATTGTAGATTCTCACTGAAGGCATCAAAACTATGAATGAACACATATGGAATTATGGAGTTTAACCCTTTCATGCATGAATTGTGAGAACCTTAGTCAAGATTTTTTTCTTTAGTGTTTTTATTCCTCCTTAGGCATGAAAAGAAACAATGTGATCAAGTTGTTTTTTTTCTACGGAGTTACAAAAATATCCATGCATTTAATTTTTGAAGAAAAGAAACATGTTTGAAACCCAATATCAGAAAGTGATATGAAAACAATGGAATAAAAACATTTTTAATGCTGCTAATCTGGTGTTTTCTCACATTTTAACATATTCTAATGTTAGTAATTACTCACTTCATGGAGATACTATGCAAAAAAAAAAACTTCTTGTCAAACAAATAACAATTGATTTACACTCAAACATGTTACTGCAGATCAGGTTTATCAAGAACAGCAAAGTTACAGTAATGGTCTGAATGTCAGTGTATGAGATGGTGCGTAAGTGTTCACTGTGTTGGCTGATATGGAACTAAAACAACAAAACCCATGAATTTACAAGAGAACAGCTGGAAAATAACTGTCCACTGTAGTGACTTATGCATGAAAGGGTTAAAAAAAAAACAGTGTGACATAACTCAGAGCTTGTTTTTTTTTTTTTTTTAGATTCTTCAGAATAGCCACATTTGCTTTTATTACTGCTTTGCACATTCTTAGCGTTCTCTGGATGAGCTTCATGAGGTAGTCACCTGAAATGTTTTCCAAAAGTCTTGAAGGAGTTCCCAGTGATGCTGAGCACTTATTGGCCATCTGTGGTCCATCTCATGTCATTTAAATGAGAAGGTGAGTCCGAACTTTTGACTGGTAGTGTATATGATGGTATATGTACATATAGGTTTCATCATAACTGTAATATGTATGTCTGCTAAAATTTGCTTGGAGGTCTTATTTGTGTCTTTGTGAATAAGAAATCAATCTAAGTGAATCCCCAAAGGAACTTTGTGTTGGTAAATGCAAGTTCTGCAAATGTACAGGATTTCAGTTCTGTTCAACATGTTGATGCTCATATGAACTATGTTTTCAGCTCAAAAATGTCCAATTTCATCACAATTAATGCTATATTTTCATGTCGCAAATGGCCAAGTTATATTTTAACTGAAATACCTGAAAAACAAATATTCTATTCTTTTAAATTCCCTATTTTTTCTTCCCAGATTCTCTCCTACATATCACGTTTTATTTTACAGGTTGAATCTGGAGTATGGTGCTGATCCATCCTGCTTATGTTCCACCAATACATACATGAAGAATGTCACACATCACTTTTTAAATCAATAGTTTTCTAATAATACACATTTTTATAAAGAAATAACAATTCTATATTGTTATTTACTCTTTAGTCTGATGATAAACTACACAATAAATAATAGTGCTCCTAGTTTTTGCACAGGGATCATTAGTGTAAACGCTGACATGGCTGCAGAGCATCAGTATGATGGGATCCACAACAACCATGTCACATCCATCCACTGACACATTTAGTGTTTTTGTGTCAGCTGGGATTGTTTTAGATCCACAATACTAACATTTATGAATAAGAGGAGAATTAGCAATAGTAAGTCTATAAGTTTATTACTAATAAAGTACTGGTACTGACCAGAGCATCATGGGTAATGTCACGTCCGTCCACCAGCAAAAGTTTTCACACACACGTGCTATTCCAAATCCAATATTTCTGAAAATAGAAATGTCAAATAATATCTAATAATAATAATAATAATAATGGATTGGATTTATATAACGCTTTGCTAGACACCCAAAGCGCTTTACATTATTGACCCATTACTCATTCACTCTCACATTCTCCCTCTGGTGGTGGTAAACTACATCTGTAGCCACAGCTGACCTGGGGCAGACTGACAGATAACAATAATAATAATAATAATAATAATAATAATAATAATAATAATAATAATAATAATAATAATAAACTTTATTTGTATAGCACCTTTCATACAGAAATTGTAGCCCAAAGTGCTTCACATTGATTGAAAAAAATACAATATTAAAATACATTAAGATTTGATTAGAAATACAATAAAATAAAAATAAATATAAAAACAGCACACATTAAAATATTTGATTATGCATAGAATTTTTCAAGTGCAAGAAATAAGATGAAAATTGAAATACAATAAAATAAAAAATAAAAACAGAAATATAATAAAATAAAAATAAAAAACCGCACATTCCTGGTTCCTGAATTGTGACCCCATTTTTATCTCCTTTCAAAGGCTAATGAGAATAAAAATGTTTTTAATTTGGTTTTAAATATATTCAGTGAACTGGCTTCTCTAATGTCTTTTGGAATTGTATTCCATAACTTTGGTGCATAGTTAGTAAAGGCTGCGTCCCCCATTGTCTTTGTAATATTTCTGGGAGTCGCTAGTAACCCTGCGTTTGATGATCTCAGTGTTCTAGTTTGTACATATACATAATACATATATATATATATACATATATACATACATATCATATACATATACGTATACATATAATAATAATAATAATAATAATAATAATAATAATAATAATAATATCTAAAACTTTTGACCGGTAGTGTGTACTTATATGTATATATATATATATATATATATATATACACACACACACACACACACAGTATTGGTCAAAAGTTTCAGAACACCCCAGTTTTTCCAGTTTTGTATTGAAATTTAAGCAGTTCAAGTCCAATGAACAGCTTGAAATAGTACAAAGTGAACTGCCAAAAGGTAAAAAAAAAAAAAAAAAAAAAAAGGTGAGGTTAAACAAAACTAAAAAATAATGTACGTTTCAGAATGATACAAAAAGGTGAACAAGAAATGAGCTAACAACTGAAAGCAGTTCTGCAGCAATGGAGGTTGATCAAGCCTGGAAAGTTGGTGCTACCAGTTCGTCCAGGTGTCCCAACGTTTGTGAATTCCTTCAACCCCCTGTGTCTGCAGAAAAGGAGTGTTGGACACACTTTGGTACCAGACCACTGTGAGCATTATTGGAACAGTATTGGACTGCAGAAAGTAGTGTGTTACTATAAAAGTGGAAAAGAGGAAAAGGCAATTAACGATAGAAGAGAGACAGAGCATCAGAAGACTGAAAAACGTAGGTGTGTCCTACAGAGAACTGTCCAAAAAATCCAGGTGTCAGTCCAGTTTCCTTCAGCATCCAAAGGCACTCAGAAACTGGACTGGAAATGCAGACAGGAAGAGGTCTGGAAGAACCAAAGACACAACAGAACCAGAAGACAAGTTTATGAGAGTCAACAGCTGGAGTGAGAGGAGACTGACAGGACAACAGCTGAAAGCACCGAGAAGATAGAGGAGGAGGAAGAGAGGAAGAGTTTACACTGAACACAAGACTGAACAGTTGCAGACCAAAAGTATCTACTGATCTAAACTGTTGATCCACTAATCCTATCAATCCATGTCAATAATTGGTGTAAAATACAGTTCTTCATCTTTTCATGGTCATCAAATATGACCCATTTGGATTTTCAGAGACTCTGCAGTTACCATGGAAACCGTCATCTTCTACAACACTGATTCACCAGTAAAACCCATGGAGTTGGATCAATGACAGTGGATGGACACGCTTGGTTTATGTTCAGTTAATGCTATATTTTACTGAAAAAAAATCACCTTTTCTTCATTTTTTTTCCATTTCGATACAATAACCTTTGACTTTACTCTGAGCTTTTACAGACATCTGCATGATCAATCAATTAAACACTAGAAAAAATGCAAAATTCAGAGGATAATATTGTATAAAATGGTCATAAATCACTTAGGAACGGTTAAAAAGAGAGAAAAATTCATTTGGGACGTAACACAAAAGTCCCACTGGGTCCTTATGGGTTAAAACAACCATGGCGGCAAAAATCAAAGTAGTAGAGCGTGACATTTGGCATCTTGTTATGTTTTTAAGGTCCAAAAATGCTGGATCATCATGCCATAAGGGCTTTATCACATTACTTTGTTGTTCTTAAAATGGCACATAGTTGATATTCCAGCCTCAAGACGTAACCTGTAAAGAATTCATATTCATGTCGAAATGACATCACTCTGACGGCACGAGTGAATGATCTGCAGATTTCACAAACACTTTTCTTTTCTTTTTTTTTTTTTTTTAATCCTTTCAAGTAAAAACTGGCCTTAATGTGCAAAATCAGCAGAGCAACGGTTGGTCTTCTTAGCGTTTATTGATTTGTTTGGTGTATTTTTAGATTCTATAGGTGACCAGTCCCTGCCAAGTCCTTCCACAGTGTGAGACACTGAAGGGATGTTGTTGGTTTATAGGCTTTGGCTCGGCTGCCAACGTTTGACCCAACGCCCGACACCTCCTCCTCCTCCTCCTCCTCCTCAGCCTTTGTGCAGCTGCAGGACTGGAATCCAGCGGCGGCTCATCCACACTCAGTCCGTTCTACACGTTTCTGTAAGGCAGGGATGTCAAACATCCGGCCCGGGGGCCAAATACAGCCCACTAAAGGTTCCAATCCGGCCCCTGGGATGAATTTGCAAAGTGGAAAAATTCCACAGTCTTGAATTGAATTAAGCAAAAAAAAAAAAAAAAAAAGTTAGCTTGAATTAAGTAAAAAGTGTTGAATTAAGCAAAAAAAAAAACCTTGAGTTAAGTAAAAAAAAAATATATATATATATATATTGAATTAAGTAAAAAATAAATAAATAAATAAAAAATCTTGAATTAGGCAAAAAACCTTGAATTAAGACAAAAAATCTTGAATTAAGCAAAAAACCTTGAATTAAGACAAAAAATCCTGAATTAAGCAAAAAAAAAACAAACCTTGAATTAAGCAAAAAGTTTTGAATTAAGAAGAAGAAAATCTTGAAGTAAGCAAAAAATCTTAAATTTAGCAAAAAATCTGGAATTACGCAAAAAAAATCTTAAATTTAGCAAAAAAAAATCTTGAATTAAGCAAAAAAATCTTAAATTCAGCAAAAAATCTTGAATTAAGTAAAAAAAATCTTGAATGAAGCAAAAAAAATCTTAAATTTAGCAAAAAACAAACAAACAAACTTTGAATTAAGAAAAAAAAACTCTTAAATTTAGCAAAAAACCTTGAATTAAGTAAAAAAAAAAAAAAAAGTCCTGAATGAAGCAAAAAATGTTAAATTTAGCAAAAAGTCTTGAATTAAGCAAAAATCTTGAATTAAGCAAAAAAAAAAAAAAAAAAAAACTTAAATTTAGCAAAAAAAAAAAAAAAACCTTGAATTAAGCAAAAAAAATCTTAAATTTAGCAAAAAATCTTGAATTAAGTAAAAAAAAAAAAAAAAAAGTCCTGAATTAAGCAAAAATCTTGAATTAAGCAAAAAAATCTTAAATTTAGCAAAAAAAAAAAAAAATCTTGAATTAAGCAAAACAAATCTTAAATTTAGCAAAAAATCTTGAATTAAGCAAAAAAAATCTTAAATTTAGCAAAAAATCTTGAATTAAGCAAAAAAAATCTTAAATTAAGCAAAAAAAAAACCTTGAATTAAGCAAAAAACTCTTCAATTTTTTTCTTGTTTTAGTGCGAAAAATAAAATTAGATTATGAAAATATTTACATTTCCAAACTATCCTGTAACAATAAAATGTGAATAACCTGAACAAATATGAACAACCTGAAATGTCTAAAGAAACTTCAGCCCAATTTGAACTCTTTTCTGCCTGTTCCTCAGTGTTTAGTGTCTTTGTAGATCTGATCCATTATGCACATGGACAAATGACAAGTTGAGGCAAAATATTGTTAAAATTACACTGATTTTTCTTCAGAAATGTCAGTTTTTTTCAGGTTTTTCCACATCTTTTTTGTTTGGATAGTTTATAAAAGTAAGCATTTCATAATTTAATGGGTTTTTTTGCACTAAAACACAGACAAATATTTGGAGTTGTCATTATTTCTAGGTCATTCTGTTATTATTTTACTGCTCCGGCCCACTGCAGATCAAATGGGGCTGAATGTGGAACCTGAAAGAACATGAGTTTGAGACCCCTGCTGTAAGCTATAGCCATATTCAGCCTTTGAAAAACCTCAGGGCAAATGCTCAGGCGTGTACGGGCCGTGTAGTGAACTCTGGTAAACAGACGTGTTTAGATGTTTGTCTGCAGAGCGCGGGGGGGGGGGGGGGATTCCATTCCTGAATGATAATCAAAGACGCTGCAGGTAAAATGGGGTTCACACGCCTCAAAGTTGGCAGAAGCTGGCACGGTTCCGTCTTGTTTTCATGCTGCTGCTGCTGCCTGTAACTCCATGTACTGTTCTCGGAGCTGTAAAATTCTGCAAGCGTGCCAAGCTGAAAACCTTTATGTGCAAGGAGTGTGAGAGCTTTTCTGCATGTCTATTCATAGAACACCAGGGCAATAAAGGCAGTATTAGATAACTGTACGTCTGCACACCGAGGTTATTATCGTTAACGAAAACTAACGAAACGACAAAAACTGGAATTGTAAAAACATTTTCACCAACTGAAATGAATCAAAAACTATAATTAAAAGAAAAAATGATAACTAGCTGAAACTGTATTGTGTGTTTACAAAACTAACTAAAACGGATAAACACTATGGATAAAATTCCTTCGTTTTTGTTTTTGTCAACGTCGGATTGATACGAAATCGATTGATTTCACTCAAGCAATTTTAGCTAGCAGCACCATATGATATTTAACGGTGCGTCACTTGTGGTTTCCAGTCGTCTTCTGGTCCCCACTCTACCTGGAAACATGGAGACTAAAGTTGGGAGAAAGCAGCAGAGTCCTGTCTGGGATTTATTTGAATACGACGACAGAGAAGAAGAGAAAAGATATGACAAACCTAAAGCTAATACTAAAACTAAACATTTAGAAAAAAAAAAAAAGAAAACTAATAAAAACTAACAAACCTGCTCTAAAAATGAATTAAAACTAACTGAATTAGCAAAAAAAAAGTCAAAACTAAATAAAACTAAACTAGAATGAAAAATCCAAAACTATTAGAACCTTGGTGTGGAACCCATCGTGTCCATGCGTTACATGCAGAACCTACCCATTTAAACACAAATAAATTGCGAATTATTTCATAACAGTGGTCATTTTTGTGAAACAGTCTGCCTTGTATAATTAGTTCACTTCCCAAAATGCACCTGTGAGAGAATAAAGAGATATAAAAAAAAAAAAAGAAAACTAAAAAAAACTAACAAACCTGCTCTAAAAACTAATTAAAATTAACTGAATTAGAGAAAAAACAAAGTCAAAACTAAATAAAACTAAACTAGAATGAAAAATCCAAAACTATTAGAACCTTGGTGTGGAACCCATCGTGTCCATGCGTTACATGCAGAACCTACCCACTTAAACACAAATAAATTGCGAATGATTTCATAACAGTGGTCATTTTTGTGAAACAGTCTGCCTTGTATAATTAGTTCACTTCCCAAAATGCACCTGTGAGAGAATAAAGAGATATTTAAAAAAAAAAAAAAAAAAAAAAATAGTATTGCCTAATTTTCGTGTCCTTCTGACGGTGTTACATGCGGATTTTTGAATTAAATATTATGTAAAATAATATAAAAATGGGTTTTTATCTTAAAAATAGTTTCTCTTTTATCTCAGTAAATATTTATTTTTCAAACAGACCCAAAGTGCTTCCAAACTTGCTTCATAACATTCGTCTTCATCTGGTTTGAACTTTTAGCCCCTCTGTCCTGTTTTTACGACCAGTTTCATCTTTGTGTTCGTGTGGATGGTGTTGTCCTTCTGCACACTCAGTCGATACTCCCTCAACTCATCTCCGACATCTCAGCTCTTGGTGAAGTTATGAAAAGAATGAAAGAAAAGCAGAGGAGAATGAACTAACGAAACGACAAAAACTAGAACTGTAAAAACATTTTCACTAACTGAAATAAATAAAAAACTATAATTAAAAGAAAAAATGACAACTCGCTGGAACTGTATTGTGTCTTTACAAAACTAACTAAAACAGATAAACATTATGGATAAAATTCCCTTCGTTTTTGTCAATGTCGGATTGATACGAAAGTGATTTATTTCACTCAAGTAATTTTAGCTAGCGGCACCATATGGTACTTCACGGTCCGTCACTTGTGGTTTCCAGTCGTCTTCTGGTCCCCACTCTACCTGGAAACATGGAGACTAAAGTTGGGAGAAAGCAGCAGAGTCCTGTCTGGGATTTATTTGAATACGACGACAGAGAAGAAGAGAAAAGATATTTTTTTTTTAAAAACTAAAACTAAGCATTTAGAAAATAACAAAAATTAATAAAAACTTGCAAACCAGCTCTTAAAACTAATTAAAACTAACTGAATTAGAGAAAAAAAAAAGTCCAAACTAAATAAAACTACACTCTAATGAAAAGTCCAAAACTATTAGAACCTTGCTGCACACACGCATTCAATTATATAATACACGAAAATCACAATATCAGGTCATTAAAAACTAAAACTAGACAAAATACGCATGAAACTGTCGGTCAAAACTCTATACCCCTTCCTCCAACTGTAAGTGCTGCCATCTTGTTTTTAGGACAGGGACATTACTGGAAAATGGGTGGACCTACACTCACTGGCCACTTTATTAGGTACACCCTCCTAGCACTAGGTGTACCCAGGGTTCCTACAGGTTCCTACTAGTTAAATTTAATCAATTATTTCAACATATTTCTTCAATTTTGTTCAGTTTGTGGCTTATTTATGTCATTACTTTTTATTTTGTTGATTTATCGTTTGTTTGTATTCCTTTTATTTTATTACTTTGGTTGTTTTTGTTCATTTTGTTTATTTTATTACTTTTTTGCTTTGTTTTACTTTTTCTTTTTTTTTTTTTTTCCCCCCCACATTATTTATCATTTTTACTTCACTTTTGTTCATTTTATCCACTGTCATTGATCCAACTCCATGGGTTTTACTGGTGAATGAATGTTGTAGAAGATGACGGTGTTTCCATGGTAACTGCGAAGCCTCTGAACATCCAAATGGGTCATATCTGATGACCATGAAAAGATGAATAACTGTACATCAGTTATTTCAACATATTTCTTCAATTTTGTTCAGTTTGTGGCTTATTTATGTCATTACTTTTTATTTTGTTGATTTATCGTTTGTTTATATTCCTTTAATTTTATTACTTTGGTTTTTGTTCATTTTGTTTATTTTATTACTTTTTACTTTGTTTTACTTATTGTTTTTGCTTATTTTTTCCCACATTATTTATCATTTTTACTTCACTTTTGTTCATTTTATCCACTGTCATTGATCCAACTCCATGGGTTTTACTGGTGAATCAATGTTGTAGAAGATGACGGTGTTTCCATGGTAACTGCAGAGCCTCTGAACGTCCAAATGGGTCATATCTGATGACCATGAAAAGACGAAGAACTGTATTTTACACCAATTATTTCAACATATTTCTTCAATTTTGTTCAGTTTGTGGCTTTTTTTGTCATTACTTTTTATTTTGTTGATTTATCGTTTGTTTGTATTCCTTTTATTTTATCACTTTGGTTGTTTTTGTTCATTTTGTTTATTTTATTACTTTTTTGCTTTGTTTTACTTTTTCTTTTTTTTTTTTTTTTTTCCCCCCCCACATTATTTATCATTTTTACTTCACTTTTGTTCATTTTATCCACTGTCATTGATCCAACTCCATGGGTTTTACTGGTGAATGAATGTTGTAGAAGATGACGGTGTTTCCATGGTAACTGCGAAGCCTCTGAACATCCAAATGGGTCATATCTGATGACCATGAAAAGATGAAGAACTGTATTTTTTACGCCAATTATTTTAACATATTTCTTCAATTTTGTTCAGTTTGTGGCTTTTTTTGTCATTACTTTTTATTTTGTTGATTTATCGTTTGTTTGTATTCCTTTTATTTTATCACTTTGGTTGTTTTGTTCATTTTGTTTATTTTATTACTTTTTACTTTGTTTTACTTTTTTTTTTTGCTTTTTTTTCCCCACATTATTTATCATTTTTACTTCACTTTTGTTCATTTTATCCACTGTCATTGATCCAACTCCATGGGTTTTACTGGGGAATGAATGTTGTAGAAGATGACGGTGTTTCCATGGTAACTGCGAAGCCTCTGAACGTCCAAATGGGTCATATCTGATGACCATGAAAAGATGAAGAACTGTATTTTTACGCCAATTATTTTAACATATTTCTTCAATTTTGTTCAGTTTGTGGCTTTTTTTGTCATTACTTTTTATTTTGTTGATTTATCGTTTGTTTGTATTCCTTTTATTTTATCACTTTGGTTGTTTTTGTTCATTTTGTTTATTTTATTACTTTTTACTTTGTTTTACTTTTTTTTTTTGCTTTTTTTTCCCCACATTATTTATCATTTTTACTTCACTTTTGTTCATTTTATCCACTGTCATTGATCCAACTCCATGGGTTTTACTGGGGAATGAATGTTGTAGAAGATGACGGTGTTTCCATGGTAACTGCGAAGCCTCTGAACGTCCAAATGGGTCATATCTGATGACCATGAAAAGATGAAGAACTGTATTTTTACGCCAATTATTTTAACATATTTCTTCAATTTTGTTCAGTTTGTGGCTTTTTTTGTCATTACTTTTTATTTTGTTGATTTATCGTTTGTTTGTATTCCTTTTATTTTATCACTTTGGTTGTTTTTGTTCATTTTGTTTATTTTATTACTTTTTACTTTGTTTTACTTTTTTTTTTTTGCTTTTTTTTCCCCACATTATTTATCATTTTTACTTCACTTTTGTTCATTTTATCCACTGTCATTGATCCAACTCCATGGGTTTTACTGGGGAATGAATGTTGTAGAAGATGACGGTGTTTCCATGGTAACTGCGAAGCCTCTGAACGTCCAAATGGGTCATATCTGATGACCATGAAAAGATGAAGAACTGTATTTTTACGCCAATTATTTTAACATATTTCTTCAATTTTGTTCAGTTTGTGGCTTTTTTTGTCATTACTTTTTATTTTGTTGATTTATCGTTTGTTTGTATTCCTTTTATTTTATCACTTTGGTTGTTTTTGTTCATTTTGTTTATTTTATTACTTTTTACTTTGTTTTACTTTTTTTTTTTGCTTTTTTTTCCCCACATTATTTATCATTTTTACTTCACTTTTGTTCATTTTATCCACTGTCATTGATCCAACTCCATGGGTTTTACTGGGGAATGAATGTTGTAGAAGATGACGGTGTTTCCATGGTAACTGCGAAGCCTCTGAACGTCCAAATGGGTCATATCTGATGACCATGAAAAGATGAAGAACTGTATTTTTTACGCCAATTATTTTAACATATTTCTTCAATTTTGTTCAGTTTGTGGCTTTTTTTGTCATTACTTTTTATTTTGTTGATTTATCGTTTGTTTGTATTCCTTTTATTTTATCACTTTGGTTGTTTTTGTTCATTTTGTTTATTTTATTACTTTTTACTTTGTTTTACTTTTTTTTTTTGCTTTTTTTTCCCCACATTATTTATCATTTTTACTTCACTTTTGTTCATTTTATCCACTGTCATTGATCCAACTCCATGGGTTTTACTGGGGAATGAATGTTGTAGAAGATGACGGTGTTTCCATGGTAACTGCGAAGCCTCTGAACGTCCAAATGGGTCATATCTGATGACCATGAAAAGATGAAGAACTGTATTTTTACGCCAATTATTTTAACATATTTCTTCAATTTTGTTCAGTTTGTGGCTTTTTTTGTCATTACTTTTTATTTTGTTGATTTATCGTTTGTTTGTATTCCTTTTATTTTATCACTTTGGTTGTTTTTGTTCATTTTGTTTATTTTATTACTTTTTACTTTGTTTACTTTTTTTTTTTGCTTTTTTTTCCCCACATTATTTATCATTTTTACTTCACTTTTGTTCATTTTATCCACTGTCATTGATCCAACTCCATGGGTTTTACTGGGGAATGAATGTTGTAGAAGATGACGGTGTTTCCATGGTAACTGCGAAGCCTCTGAACGTCCAAATGGGTCATATCTGATGACCATGAAAAGATGAAGAACTGTATTTTTACGCCAATTATTTTAACATATTTCTTCAATTTTGTTCAGTTTGTGGCTTTTTTTGTCATTACTTTTTATTTTGTTGATTTATCGTTTGTTTGTATTCCTTTTATTTTATCACTTTGGTTGTTTTTGTTCATGTTGTTTATTTTATTACTTTTTACTTTGTTTTACTTTTTTTTTTTTGCTTTTTTTTCCCCACATTATTTATCATTTTTACTTCACTTTTGTTCATTTTATCCACTGTCATTGATCCAACTCCATGGGTTTTACTGGGGAATGAATGTTGTAGAAGATGACGGTGTTTCCATGGTAACTGCGAAGCCTCTGAACGTCCAAATGGGTCATATCTGATGACCATGAAAAGATGAAGAACTGTATTTTTATGCCAATTACTTTAACATATTTCTTCAATTTTGTTCAGTTTGTGGCTTTTTTTGTCATTACTTTTTATTTTGTTGATTTATCGTTTGTTTGTATTCCTTTTATTTTATCACTTTGGTTGTTTTTGTTCATTTTGTTTATTTTATTACTTTTTTGCTTTGTTTTACTTTTTCTTTTTTTTTTTTTTTCCACATTATTTGTCATTTTTACTTCACTTTTGTTCATTTTATTCACTGTCATTGATCCAACTCCATGGGTTTTACTGCGGAATCAGTGTTGTAGAAGATGACGGTGTTTCCATGGTAACTACGGAGCCTCTGAACGTCCAAATGGGTCATATCTGATGACCACGAAAAGACGAAGAACTGTATTTTACATCAATTATTTACATGTATTGATAGAATTAATGGATCAAAAGGTCATAGACAGTTTAGATCAGTAGATGGTTTTGGTCGATGTTAGATGTTTGGGTCTTCATGGGTTAAATCACTTTTCTTATCCCTGTTTTGATCATGTAGACGCTTAAATGCATTGAGTTGCTGTCATGTGATCGGTCTAATGCATCTGGACTTGAACATGAACAGATATCGAAGGCTGAGCAGATGGCTTCGCTCACATATTGCCGATGTCCTTCTCATATTAGCCAGGTGAGACGTGTCAAATTTAAGGTGATTATGTTCAATTTTTCATTTCACAGGCCAGACCATCCTTGAACTCTTAAATTGCAGCTGCCAAAAAAGACCTCTGGAGGAAATTGCAAATGCAAAGAGTTCTCCCTTAAGTGCTCAGCTCTCTGTTAATGGTGTCATATCCATTTAATACTAAAGATCATTAGAAGTAAGAGAAAAGGAAGACAACTTTACTCTTCAATAACCTCCTGAGACCCAGGAAAGTAAAAGTTGGAGCTTTTTTACATTAAATAAGTGCCTTGATTGGACACAGCATGATCCAACAGCTTTTTTAATTGTATTTTATGGAATATGTTTTTGCAGTGGACAGCATTTCTTTTTCTTTTTTTTTTTTTTTAAGTAAGGTTGTGAAACTCTTGTCCCCTACAGAGGATAAAAATGCACTGCAGGGTCTCAGCAGGAAAAGAGCCTATGGCTGCTCATGAACTGTACAAGTGTAGTCATTTTTATGTTTGCTTGTTTTGTTTTGTTTTTTTATTGGGAAGCAGGTTCAAATCAATATATGTCTGTCACTGTAGACAATGAATTTAACCCTTTCATGCATGATTTATGAGAATGTTAATTAAGATTTTTTTCTTGGGTGATTTTACCCTTCTTTCTGCTTTAAAACAAACAATGCCATGTATGTATGTATGTATGTATGTATGTATGTGTGTATGTATTTATTTATTTATCTATAATAAGCTGTTTTTCATGGAGTTACAAAAATGTCCACTCATCCGGACACCATGCATTTCATTTTTGAAGCAAAGAAACATGTATTTACTGATATACTGTGTGAAAACCATGAAATACACTGAACAAAAATGTAAACGCACCACTTTTGTTTTTGCTCCCATTTTTCATGAGCTGAACTCAAAGATCTAAAACTTTTTCTGTATACACACAAGGTTTATTTCTCTCAAATATTGTTCACAAATCTGTCTAAATTTGTGTTAGTGAACACTTCTTCTTTGCTGAGATAATCCATCCACCTCACAGGTGTGGCAGATCAAGATGCTGATTAGACAGCAGGATTTTTGCACAGGTGTGCCTTAGGCTGGCCACAATAAAAGGCCACTCTAAAATGTGCAGTTTTATCACACAGCACAATACCACAGATGTCACAAGTTTTGAGGGAATATGAAATTGGCATGCTGACTTCAGAAATCTCCACCAGAGCTTTTGCCTGTGAATTGAATGTTCATTTCTCTACCATAAGCCATCTCCAAAGCTGTTTCAGAGAATTCATGAAGAAGACTGGTCACACCAAATACTGACTGGTTTTCTGACCCCCCTGGACCACCCAATACAGTAAAAGTGCACATTTTAGAGTGGCCTTTTATTGTGGACAGCCTAAGTCACACCTGTGCAATAATCCTGACACCGGTCAACAACAAATTTATTGCTGAAGTTTTTTGAGCTGATTTAGGATAATTTTGGTGTGCTGAATCCAAAAATGACATCTGTTTTTCTCAACCAGGTCAGGTTTTTTTTCTAATTTGATTTTGAAAAATTGGATCTTCTCACAAAATTGATTCCATTTTTGTGACTTTATCAGTTGATTTTTTATATACAGGGTGGGGAAGCAAAATTTACAATATTTTGAGGCAGGGATTGAAAGACAGTGTATGACCAATTAGTTTATTGAAAGTCATGAGAATTTATTTGCCACAAGAAAATGTCCATAATAGAAAATGTTTTTATTCTATGTGTCCTCCTTCTTTCTCAATAACTGCCTTCACACGCTTCCTGAAACTTGTGCAAGTGTTCCTCAAATATTCGGGTGACAACTTCTCCCATTCTTCTTTAATAGTATCTTTAAGAAAGTCGACATTGCTGTGTGATGTTCTATTGGTAGCATGTTCTAAAACGCCCCAAATAGCAGAATCCAGAGGGTTTAGATCTGGGCTAGAAGGCGGCCATAAACATGATTCCCAAAAATTGCTAAAGTTGGATTTGCAGAAATCTTTTATTTTTCTACCTGTGTGGGCTGGAGCACCATCCTGTGTCCATACATAATTTCCATCTGGGTAGTTTGCTTTAAGCCATGGCAATACCTGGTATCTGGATGGATTTGGATGGATCCTGTAGGATTTTGGATTTGAGAGCTTTAATAAAAGCTTCGGTACGTTTTTTGTTGCTTCCTCCATTTCCAGACTTTCTGGTAATAGTTTTGCTCATAGTCATTCTCTTCTTTCCATTATAAACAGTCTTTATGGACACTCCATCTATTTTTGAAATCTCCTTTGGTGTGACGAGTGCATTCAGCAAATCACACACTCTTTGACGTTTGCTTTCCTGATTACTCATATGGGCAAAAGTTTCTGAAAAGGTATGGATAATAGTGTTAGGTATGATTATGACATCAATACATGTTTGGTTTCAAAACAATTGACGTAGTGCCTGCTGAGAAAAAACAACTAAATGTTCATTGTAAATTTTGCTTCCCCACCCTGTAGTTCTCACCCTAAATAGGTTTTAAGAGAAAAAAAATCATTTTCTAACAGGATTCCTGTTAGGTACAATGGTGTATTCACCGCAGATGGAGCAGAATACGTCAGGCTTATTTTTGCAAGACCTTCTAGTCGAAGCCATTTCATTCACCTGTAATATTAAAAAAAACATTACTCATAAATTGGCAAAAGTAAAATCTTCAGAACTCTTTTATTGCAAGAAATATGAAAGAATTTTGTATCATATGATGTGAAAATGCCCATAAATGTAAGCAAAAATGTTCAAAAGCCAATATGTAGCATAGTTCAGAAAGTTGACCTGATTGAGCAAAATGAATGTGATTTTTGGATTCAGCACACCAAAATTATCCTAATTATCCTTAACAAAAATGTTCTTTCAATTCTCGTTTTCGTCATTTCATTAGTTTTCATTAACGATTATAACCTTGTTCCACACTAAACCTGGAATGAGACTGAGATTGACGACAAACCCACGTGTGGATTAGAAAAACCACTAGGATCGACACATTTAACACAGTGTCTTTATTTAGAGTCTATATAGAAGAGCATTTACACACATGTTTACACATCTAATGCACTGACACCTAAGGAGATTTAATGTCCATATTTGGGTCCTTTTTTTGGCCCCTTTGATTAAAAACTCACTAATTATGGGATGGCTCAGAGCAAGAGTATAATTTTTTTGCATTTATTTGAGGTCATCATTAAGTCCATCCTGGGGGGAAATATGTCTGAATTTTACTTTTATTATTGGGTCTAAAAAGATGGAAAAGTGCCAGATACCAAAGTGTACCCAGTTTCATGAGAGCACCCAACTACATTTACATTTATGCATTTGGCAGACGCTTTTTTCCAAAGTGACTTACAGAGGAAAACCAAAAATAAATAAATAAATAATAAAAAATAAAATAAAATACAAGAATAGATTAAAGACATAAAGCTGCTGTACAATTAAAAACAGTGTCGTACAGAAGATTAAAAAGCAAAAATTACACTGGGTTACAAAAAAATGATTTTTCCAAGTTGTCTAGGTTTTTTCAACTGAATTAGGACCATTTTGCACCGCTGAATCCAAAAATGACATCGTTTTTTCTCAATCAGGTCAGGTTTTTTTGCTAATTTGATTTTGAAAAATTTGATCTTCTCACAATCTGCGCCCAAACTTTATCTTGGTCACCAAGTTTAATACCAAAATAAGATTGGTAAGCACACTTTATGAAACTTGTGACTTGATTCCTGTTAGGTACAATGGTGTATTCAGCGCAGATGTAGCAGAATACGTCAGGCTTATTTTTGCAAGATCTTCTAGTCGAAGCCATTTCATTCACCTGTAATATTAAAAAAAAAATTAATCCTAAATTGGCAAAAGTAAAATCTTAAGAACTCGTTTATTGCAAGAAATATGAAAGAATTTTGTATCATATGATGTGAAAATGCCCATAAATGTAAGCAAAAATGTTAAAAAGCCAATATGTAGCATAGTTCAGAAAGTTGACCTGATTGAGCAAAATTAATGTGATTTTTGGATTCAGCACACCAAAATTATCCTAAATCAGCTCAAAAAACTTCAACAATAAATTTGTTGTTGACCGGTGTTATCATAATGTAATTTTACTTTTTTCACTGTTATTATTTTACTGGTCCGGCCCACTGGAGATCATATTGGGGTGAATGTGGCCCCTAAACTAAAATGAGTTTCACACCCCTGTTTTATAGTGTTTATTATGTGAAGTAATAGCTGCATTTAATGTCTGGATACCTGATTCAGACAGTCATCTACTCTTTTTTTAAAGAAGGGGGCCTTGTTGTTGTGTGAAACAGCAGATGAATGCGTGGAATATTTCATGCGGCTGAATTACTCCTTCAAAGTCAAATGATGCAAATGTCATTTCGAGCAGGAAAATGTTCTGACAACCAGTTACACGATCCTTTCACAGATACGAGCTGCAGCTCAGGGAGCAAAGTCTGCTGTTTTTCACCGAGAGGCTTCGTGTAAAAACATATTAGGCCGACATGTGGTGGAAGTATCACAGCTTAAGGGCACAAACCTGGAATTCACCGTTTGTTTAGCGGATAAGACAGCGCTGCCGGTGCTGGCGGCTCCAGCAGGAGGTGGGGCAGAGTTCAGCTGCAGGTAAAACGTACCTGACAGACTGACCTGGAGCTGTCTGACTGCTGGGAGGGGGGGTGGGGTGGGGGGGCTGACAGACAATCACAGGAGGGGACGCACAAAGGGAACATTGTTCAGAGCAGGTTTCCTCCGATTCAGCCGCTCATAGTGTGTATCTGCATTTATGAATGAAGGGGTGATGTGAAAAATCCACCTTAACTGAGCTGTGAGAGTGTGAAGAAAATGTACATGAGTCAGTTTTGTGCAGGAAGATTTCGGGAGTTTATGCTGAAAGTTGTAGCTTCCAAATGAACAAAAAAAAAAAAAAAAATGCAGTTTGAGCCTCTTAACCTCCTCAGACCCAGCTATGGGTTTTGAGTTTCACAACTTTATACAAAAAAAAAAAGAAAAGAAAAGAAAAGAAAACTGTCCACCACAAAGGACGTTCCATTAAAATTTTAAAAACTGCATTTGAAAAAACTGTTGCACGATGGTGTTTCCAGTATAGGCACTTATTGAATAAAAACAAAAAAAGCTGGTACTTTGCTGACATTTCCTGGGTCTGAGGAAGTTAACCCAGTGGTTCTCAAACTTTTTACAGTGGTGTACTCTCTGGAATATACTTTTTTTTTTTTTTATCCAAGTACCCCCAACTCTCGCGCCAGCATTTTTGATTGAAAAAAGTGAGGCAAAATTTGTTCCTGTGTCAAAGGTGTTTATATTTTAAAACCTTATAAACAAACAACATATATTTAACTGTAATACATAAAAAAAGATTTAAAAAATTAAAGTTAGTTTTGTGTGTAAAATATAAACTGAAAAGTGCCCTCTTTTGTTGATAAGAAAAATAAATAAATTGGTCATTAATTAATAAATAAACCTTTCATCCACAAAAAATAATTACTTAGCAACTCATATAGACTCATTTTGAATAATTTCACATAGAAATGTTCTAAAAAATATTTACTTAAAAAAAAAAAGATAAATGAGTAAGTATTTCTTATATGATTTCATTTTGCTGTCACATTTTTTCATACTTTCTGCATAACAACACAAATTAAAACAGTGGCACCAGTATGTAAATTCGACATAAATTTGATTTAAATCAGCCACTGGGACAACGTTCAGACGCAGAATTCCACAGGAGCACAGCCCTCAATACACTGAACTGACACAGAATTAATGACACACTGCACACTACCACATCTAAAATGTAGCTCCGCCCACCTTCTGCAGCCTCCAGAGCAAAGAACACAATAAAACCACATATAGAGTATTTAGAACAATAATTCCTATTGTATACTATTTGTTATCACTCATTTGTTGTTTCTGCTATCAGTTGCCACAGTACTGTGGTAGAACAATGTACAAAAGAATGAACTGAAGTATGCAATATACATGACCATAGTACTGTGGCAACAAGAGGAGAATGAGTAAAAAACAAACAAAAAAAAAACAAAAAAACAAGAAGATAATGAGTTCATGGAACAGTATCCATGATTGGCTCTAGTACAAGTGCTAACATTTGATTAGTCTGTGGCAATAGACAAACCCATATTTTGTGCCACAGTACTGTGGCAGTAGACATTGCTAAATTTTTTATGTATTTACTGCCAAAAAATTCACACAACCCATCTGTTTAGTTCAGTTATATAACAGGTGCTGTTAAAAATAATAATATTTTATCACCTGTTGTCCTCCTACTTAACCCATAAAGACCCAAACAGCCACAGGTGACCAAAGCCATCTACTGATGTAAACTGTTTAATACCTGCTGATCCATTAATCCTATCAATACATGTAAATAATTGGTGTAAAATACAGTTCCTCATCTTTTCATGGTCATCAGATATGACCGATTGGACATTCAGAGGCTCCAAAGTTACCATGGAAACACTGTCATCTTCTACAACATTGATTCACCAGTAAAACCCATGGAGTTGGATCAGTGACAGTGGATGGACACACTGGGTTTATGTTCAATTAATGATATTTTTGCTGAAAAAGTCACTTTTTTCTCAGTTTTCTCAGTTTCTGATATAATAACCTTCAACTTTAATCTGAGCTTTTATGAACATTTACATGATCAGTGAATTAAATATAGAAAATATATGATTTTCACAGAAAAAGCAACAAAATACAGAGGATAATATTATTATAATAAATGGTGATAAATCATTTAAGGAATGTTAAAATAGAGAGAAAACTTAATTTAGGAACTGACACAAAAGTAGAAGTGGGTCTTTATGGGTTAAAAATCATGGATAAAGAAGATTAGATGTAGTTAAGTAACTCCATCTTGTTGGGGAAAACAAGCAAATGCAGTTTATACCACCAGGTACAAAGGTATAATATATATATATGTATATATAAATATATATATATATATAAATATATAAATATATATATATATATATATATATATATATATATATATATATATATATATATATATATATATATATATATGTATATATATATATATATATATATATATATATTTTTTTTTTTTTTTTTTTTTTTTTTTTTTTTTTTTTTTTAATTGAAAAAAAATAGGCATATCAAAGACTGAAAATCAACATTTCAAGAAACAAAAATTTGACAAACACATAAATGTCATAGTTATTATTACCACAGTTAAGTTTTCATCGGGGTTTGTCTGTTTGTTTGTTTGTTTGTTTCTTTGTTTCTTTGTCTGTTAGCAAGATAACTCAAAAAGTTATGGATGGATTTTGATGAAATTTTCAGGAAATGTTGATACTGACATAAGGAAAAAATGACAAAATTTTGGTGGTGAATGGGGGGGGGATCTGCCTTGGCGCGGACGTCTGCACTTTTGTAGTTGTTTATGCATCACAAAAAAAAGTTTTGTTTATTTTTTTTTAAACAAAGTACACAAGAGGTAAGCAAACCTACATTAAAACAAATACATAAAACATACATAAAATATAAATAATTAAGTAAAATTAAATACATAAAAAGAAGAAGTGAAAAAAAAATAAAAAATAAAAAAAAAAAAAAGCCAGAGGGGAGCATCAATCACAAACAAAGGTATAAACTTGATTATACTGTGCATTTACTGTCTTTTATTTGTGTTTTTTTTCCAGTTTCATTCTTATAAATGTCATAAACTGGGCTCAGTAGGCGTCGGTTGGTGCAGAACAGAAGAGTCGTCACTATGATGTACGACGCAGCGGTAAACAAGTGAGATGTGTCGTACAAATGCGAAGTGGAGCGCTAGTGCGGTTTTACAAATGACCCAACTCCTGCGTGACCCCTGAGGCTGTTGACATGAAGTTATCAGCGGGATCTGCAGGACTAGAGCTGATCCGTCTTCCAGAAGATTGGGATCTGGCTTCAAAAGAGCGGCTCAGCGCTTCCTATTATTAGTGGTGAATTATCAACCTGTAATTAAGTCCAAATTACGTCTATTAATAACCTGCATGGGAGCGGTTGAGAACTTAATGACTTAATTTGGAGGTATGATCAGTGAGTGGATGCGTATGAAGACATGATAATTTCAGGAGACAGGCTGCATGCGCTCAGTGGGACGGTGAGCGGCCTAGACCAGGTGTCGGACTTCCTGAACGCACAGATTCGACATGTTTGTAAAAGGCCTGTCACGCTCCCTCTTATTACCCACAAATACCTGCTCCAAGTTTCCCTCCATCCAGCCATAGGAACACATGCACCGTCAAATACATTAGAACGAAAACGCCCTCAGGTCCTTCAGAAAGTGTCTGAAAAATGACACGTCAAAACTAAAACTACATTCCGGTAGCTTTATCTTTGAATTTTTATGTAATGAGGGACGATCAGACCAAGGTTCTAATAGTTTTGGATTTTTCATTCGAGTTTAGTTTTGTTTAGTTTTGACTTTTTTTCTCTAATTCAGTTAGTTTTAATTTGTTTTTAGAGCAGGTTTGCTAGTTTTTATTAGTTTTCCTTTTCTCCTAAATGCTTAGTTTTAGTTTAGTTTTAGTTTTTTTTTTTTCATATCTTTTCTCTTCTTCTCTGTTGTCGTATTCAAATACACTATATTGCCAAAAGTATTGGCTCCCCCATCCAAATAATCAGAATTAGATGTTCCAATCACTTCCATGTCCACAGGTGGAGAAAATCCAGCACCTAGGCATGCAGACTGCTTTTACAAACATTTGTGACAGAATGGGTCGCTCTCAGGAGCTCAGTGAATTCCAGCGTGGAACTGTGATAGGATGCCACCTGTGCAACAAATCCAGTGGTGAAATTTCCTGGCTCCTAAATATTCCACAGTCAGCTGTCAGCTGGATTGTAAGAAAGTGGAAGTGTTTGGGAACGACGGCAACTCAGCCACGAAGTGGTAGGCCACGTAAACTGACGGAGCGGGGTCAGCGGATGCTGAGGCGCAGACTGCGAAGAGGTGGCCAACTTTCTGCAGAGTCAATGGTACAGACCTCCAAACTTCATGTGTCCTTCAGATTAGCTCCAGAACAGTGCGCAGAGCTTCATGGAATGGGTTTCCGTGGCCGAGCAGCTGCATCCAAGCCATACATCACCAAGTGCAATGCAAAGCGGTGGATGCAGTGGTGTAAAGCACGCCGCCACTGGACTGTAGAGCAGGGGAGGAGCCTTCTCTGGAGTGACCAATCGCGCTTCTCCATCTGGCAATCTGATGGACGGGTCTGGGTTTGGCAGTCGCCAGGAGAACGATACTTGTGGGAGCGCATTGTGCCAAGTGTAAAGTTTGGTGGAGGGGGGATTATGGTGTGGGGTTGTTTTTCAGGAGCTGGGCTGGGCCCCTTAGTTCCAGTGAAAGGAACTGGGAATGCTTCAGCAGAACAAGACATTTGGGACAATTCCATGCTCCCAACTTTGTGGGAACAGTTTGGAGCCGGCCCCTTCCTCTTCCAACATGACTGTGCACCAGTGCACAAAGCAAGGTCCATTTGGACATGGAGGACAGAGTCTGGTGTGGATGAACTGGACTGGCCTGCACACAGTCCTGACCTCAACCCCATAGAACACCTTTGGGATGAATTAGAGCGCAGACTGAGAGCCAGGCCTTCTGTCCAACATCAGTGTGTGACCTCACAAATGCGCTTCTGGAAGAATGGTCCAAAATTCCCATGAACACACTCCTAAACCTTGTGGACAGCCTTCCCAGAAGAGTTGAAGCTGTTATAGCTGCAAAGGGTGGACCCACGTCATACTGAACCCATAGACTAGGAATGGGATGGACCTGAAATTCATATGTGAGTCAAGGCAGGTGAGGGAATACTTTTGGCAGTATAGTGTAAATCCCAGACAGGACTCTATACTTTCTCCCAACTTTAATCTCCAGGTTTCCAGGTAGAGTGGGGACCAGAAGATGACTGGAAACCACAAGTGAACACAAGTGACAAACCGTTAAATATCATTTGGTGCCAGCAGCTAAAATTCCTTGAGGGAAATACATCGATTTTATATCAATCTGACATTGACAAAAACGAAAACGAAGGGAATTTTATCCATAATTTTTATCTGTTTTAGTTAGTTTTGTAAACACACAATACAGTTTCAGTTAGTTATGTTTTTTTCTTTTAGTTATAGTTTTTATTTATTTCAGTTAACGAAAATGTTTTTACAATTCTAGTTTTCGTCATTTCGTTAGTTTTTGTTAACGGTACAAACCTTGGATCAGACATTGATTTACCAGTGAAACCCATGTAACATTAGTCACTTTTCCATTGACCCTCAAACTGGACGATTATAACTTGCACATAAAAATTTTCTTCATGGAAAAAATGACAATTTTGCCAAAACACTTGTTTCTCCATTAAAGGTTTTTGCGCTGGCAAGAGGTGGTTTTTCAGGTGTAGAGCAATTGGTATATCACGCAAAACTGCAATGGAAAGACCTATTTTCACAACTAGAGTCAATAAAAAAAGAGTGGATAAAAAAAAGCGGATGTTGCCGGACGTTACAACAAGCGAGGAAGAAGAGTTTTAAAGGAAACATGGTGTGATATATGTGGACACACCAGGAAACCCAATCATTTTTAATTTAGTACAAGATAGAGGGGTGATATATAATAATAATAATAATAATAATAATAATAATAATAATAATAATAATAATAATAATAATAATAATAATGAATATATCTGTCAGTTAACACCATATTTACGTTCGTCACCATGTTTGTGGAATTACTTCTCGTGTCATCTCATGATAATAAATAATTGATGATAAATGATTTAATGAAAAATCCGACATTACGCACTTGTGTTTTTTCGACTTTTAGTAAATATTGGTAAAGTTTTGCACAGATGTCCAATGGAAAAGTGACTAGTGAAGTCACTGAAAACACTTGTTTTAAGTTCAGTTAATGATATATTTTGCTGAAAAATTCACTTTTTGTTCAGTTTGGTCAATTTTGATATAATAACCCCCCCCCCCCCCCCCCCTCAGCTGAACCACGGAGGCTGGCCTACCGAACCCCCCCCCCTTTTCGGATTACACACTGCTACATGAAGAGGTCACTTCCACAGAAAACACTGAACTACAAGGAGCTACCATGGCAAGAGACAAGTCCTACACCAGTACCCAGTCTCTTCACCAGTCCTACACCGGTACCCGGTCTCTTCACCAGTCCTACACCGGTACCCGGTCTCTTCACCAGTCCTGGACCGGCAGTCTCTTCACCAGGGCCAGGAGAAGAGACTGCAGCCCGGCCCCGGGAGAAGGGACCGGGTGAAGAGGCCGTGGCCCCGGCTCTCAGTGGTTCTTACGGTGGTCAGACTAAGGCAGAGCCAGCGTCGGTCTTCAGATCCTTCTCCTCTTTCATCCGTCTGCATGTTTCTAAATCATCTCCTTGTTTTGTTTCTCACTGTGTCATAACGTATTTGGGAATAATCAGAGTCCTTTTAGGTTTCTTCAGGTCAGACATTAGTGATCAGAACTGTTCCAGCTGCAGCTCAGTGGAACTGCCAACCTTGATGAACAAAGGCTACTGACTCTGTGATTGGCAGACAGGTGATGGGCGGAGCCTCAGACCAAAACACACAATGAAAACCTAAACATCATTTGGGGGCTGACACTGAGCTTTTCAAATGCACATATTCTGTCTGGACTCCTACTGTCAGTGATACCAGTAGTTGAAATGAACAGGATTCCTTCATGTCTGGTGACAGTCAAGGCCATTTTAGGATGACTGAGAACAGAATTCCCACATACTGCACCTTTAAGTTAAACCCTGACCATATTTTCAGGGGGAAAACGCCTAAACAGACATACCCAAAGTAAATGAAGAATTACTTATAATACTTATAATAATAAGGTTCATATGGATGTTCTTGGTGTCTGTGGACATTTACAGACCTCACAGAATCTATTCCCATTGTCTAAAATATTGTATCTATTACTCTGCCTGAGTAAACTGTAACAAACTAAAAGAGAAATTAGAATTTTTTTATCCTCGCCTGTTTTTTTTTTCCGGCTGGATTGACGATGATATGCATAAATTTATTGTTTGTGTCGGAGATTTTTAATAGCGTATATTTCACCCCACAAAGATTAAAAATCATGTTTGAACATTAAAAGTTTGCACTAAAATACACTTTTGATGTACTTTTATTAACATTAGGGTCTAAACTTTGAGCAAAAGTTGAAAAAAACATCCATTGTCCTGATTTATTATATTTTTATAGTAGATGAATATTAATGTAATTTTTTTCAGCTCGCGGGAGGGCCGATAGGGCTACAGGGGATATTATTAACACCCTTTTTTGTCTTATAATTGTAGATGCATGTATTTGTTTCTGACCTTTGTACAGTCTTTCTATCCAAACATCTCCACAGGACATTAATCCCTAACTACATGCGTTACAGTGAAACCCAGCACCTCCACGCGTCTTGCTGCTAATTTGCGGTGAACCACTACTTGATGTGCTTCCAGGTGTGATATTCCACTCTTCTTAATTATTCCCCCTCTTCATCTTCATCCTGATACCAGCTCTTTTTCATATCTGCTGCTGTTGAGGCTACCTCCACCTGCCACTAAACAGCCTTCAGCCGTCTTGTCCGAACTGTAGTGTACCCATGATGCATCAGTGGGCACCATGAGCCTTTATCTGTTCGTCTTCTCATACCTGTCAGCTTCGGTTCTACTGGAGGCTTTAGGAAAGTGACAGTTCTTTCATCGGCCTAGTGGTTGGAAGCAGGAGGAGGGCCGGCGCTGTAAACATCTGTCTACTACAGGGGTGTCAAACATGCGTCCCAGGGGCCAAATGCGTCCTGCCATAGGTTCCAATCCAGCCCCTGGGATGAATTTGCAAAGTGTAAAAATTCCACAGTCAAGGCTGTGGAACTCATTTTAGTTCAGGTTCCATATACAGACTGTGACGTAGGCTGGCCGTTTAGTGGTTGGAGGTCAGTGAAATGAGGTAGGAGATGAGGCAGAGGCAGGAGATGGCGTGGTCCACAATTTTTAAAAAATATTTTCAGTAATACCTATTTCACACAAAGTGCAAGTGCTGAAAAGTGCAAAGGCTAAAAAAAAAAAAGTGCAAATGCCCAAAAAAAAAAAAAAGTGTAAGTGCATATGGAGGTTGGAGCAGTAGTGTCTTCTCCAGCAGCAGAACTCCAGCTGATGAAAATGGGCACCCTTTTATACTGTTTTGCTAACTGGATAAAACCACTACAGCTCCGCAGGGGAGTTACAAATCTACATAAATTATTAAAACTAATCTAAAACCTCCATAACTAAAACCCACAACCGTAACCTATCTAAAACCCAAGCTATATATCTAAAAACTCTAAATCCAAACACCAAAGTTAAATAAAAACCCTTAAACCAATAAAATACACCTCCTGGCTCCCCCACACATTTCCCTGCCTTGGTCCAGGCCGGAACCTTCTTAAGAGCTGCTGTTCACGCAGGGAATCTTTTCGTTGACGGACCTGGACAAAAGGACAGGGTAAGTACAAACACACTAACACACCATTCACTAAACACTTTAAAATCCACTTACACAGACCCTAAACAAACTAAATATTGCACATTACATTGCACTGCTTCTGTTTGTGACCTCATTTATCTCCTTTTCCCCAGAGCCAAGCAATCATCAATTAAAATACAAGTACCACTGGATGTAACAACTGAAAAGGAAAGGCAATAAAAATCAATAAACTACTTTAAAAACCAATCACGTGCAATTATTTTGTTTGTGCAAATATGTTTGTTTAAAGTGCTGTGCTGTAAACTACATGTGCAAGTTAAAGTGCCTGTATTCATACTTAAGTGACAAACGGCTGTTTGTCACATAGACCAATCTGATCTACAGTCAAATAATAACGTAAAAAGCTGCAAAAAATAATGACTCCATATTTTCTTCTCGGTTTGATGTGGAAATAATATTACATTATGTCTATAAATAATGACAACTTCAAATTTTTGTCTTTGTTTCAGTGCAAAAAAATAACATTAAATTATGAAAATATTCACATTTACAAACTATCCTGTAACAATGAAATGTGAATAACCTGAACAAATATAAACCTGAAATGTCTAAAGTCTAAAATTTAGCCAAAAAAACCCCCCAAAACCCTTGAATTAAGCACAAAAAAAAATCTTAAATTTAGCAAAAAAAAACCTTGAATTAAGTAAAAAAAAATTTTAAAAAAATCTTAAATGAAGCGAGAAAAAAAAGTTACATTTAGCAAAAAATCTTGAATTAAGCAAAAATCTTGAATTAAGCACAAAAAACCCTTAAATTTAGCAAAAAAAAACCACAACTTGAATTAAGCAAAAAAAAAAAAATCTTAAATTTAGCAAAAAATCTTGAATTAAGAAAAAAAAAATCTTGAATGAAGCAAAAAAATCTTAAATTTAGCAAAAAATCTTGAATTAAGTAACAAAAAAATCTTGAATGAAGCGGGGAAAAAAGTTAAATTTAGCAAAAAATCTTGAATTAAGCAAAAATCTTGAATTAAGCAAAAAAAAACTAAATTTAGAAAAAAAGACTTGAATTAAGTAAAAAAAATCTTAAATTTAGCAAAAAATCTTGAATTAAGAAAAAAAATCTTGAATGAAGCAAAAAAAATCTGAAATTTAGCAAAAACATCTTGAATTAAACAAAAATCTTGAATTAAGCAAAAAAAAAATCTTAAATTTAGCAAAAAAATCTTGAATTAAGCAAAAATATCTTGAATTAAGCAAAAATATCTTAAATGTAACAGAAAATCTTGAACTAAGTAAAAAAAATCTTGAATTAAGCAAAACAAATCTTAAATTTAGCAAAAAAAAAAAATCTTGAATTAGGCAAAAAAAACTTGAATTAAGCAAAAAAATCTTCAATTTTTTTTTCTTGTTTTAGTGCAAAAAATAAAATCAAATTATGAAAATATTTACATTTTCAAACTATCCTGTAACAATAAAATGTGAATAACCTGAACAAATATGAACAACCTGAAATGTCTAAAGAAAATTCAGCGCAATTTGAACTCTTTCCTTCCTGTTCCTCAGTGTTTAGTGTCTTTGTAGATCTGATCCATAATGCACATGGACAAATAATAAAGTTGAGGCAGAATATTATTAAAATTGCACTGATTTTTCTTAAGAAATTTCAGGGGTTTTTAGGCTATTTGCATCTTTTTTGTTTGGATAGTTTACAAAGGTAAGTATTTTCATAATTTAATGGGGGTTTTTGCATTAAAACACAGACAAAAATTTGCAGTTGTCATTATTTACAGGTTATTCTGTTATTATTTTTCTGGTCCGGCCCACTGCAGATCAAATGGGGCTGAATGTGGAACCTGAAAGAAAATGAGTTTGAGAGCCCTGACCTACAGTCAAATAATAACAGCAGAATAACCGACGAAATATAATGACTCCAGATTTTTTTTCCTGGTTTGATGTGAAAAAAATAATATTTCATTATGCCTATAAATCATGACAACTTCAAATTTTTGTCTTTGTTTTAGTGCACAAACAATTAAATTATGAAAATATTTACATTTACAAACTATCCTGTGACAATAAAATGTGAATAACCTGAACAAATATGAACAACCTGAAATGTCTAAAGAAAATTAGGCACAATTTGAACTCTTTTCTTCCTGTTCCTCAGTGTTTAGTGTCTTTGTAGATCTGATCCAACGCACATGGACAAATGAAAAGTTGAAATTGAACTTAATTTTCTTAAGAAATTTCAGTTTTTTTTTCAGGTTATTCACATCTTTTTTGTTTGGATAATTTATAAAAGTAAGTATTTTCATAATTTAATGTTTTTTGTTTTTTTTTTGCACTAAAACACAGACAAAAATTTGCAGTTGTCATTATTTATAGGTTATTCTGTTATTATTTTTCTGGTCCGGCCCACTGCAGATCAAATCAGACTGAATGTGGAACCTGAAAGAAAATGAGTTTGAGAGCCCTGATCTTCTAACTCTGTCATTTTCCCACTGTCTTACTCATCAGATTACATGACGACTTAATTAGCTTCATCGCTTCGGAATAAAAGGACAGTTTCGAGACTTCATAACTCAAAACAAACATTTCATTTTGTATGTTTTTTTATTATTTGTGAGGCTTCTCTTCTTTCTTTGAACAAACAGGTGTGGAGGCACATCCCATTGTTGTACATTACACAACTGCGAAGCGCTTTACTTTTTTTTTTACCTCAAATGTGGTCACCTGCGAGGTTCCTTCTCTCACCACATGTAATAAATACATCAATTTAGTTTCCCAAGTGCAGCTATACACAGGCGATGACAGAACAGATAAAACACTTGCCCTGTAATTCACATCATTTATGTCATTAAGGCCACCAGGTGCAGATATGAACTGTAACCTTGATCTCCTATAACAGTCCTCTGCCAACGATACAGTCATCTCCTTTCCCACGCAACGGAGAGGTTCACAAACCAGACATGTGTTCTTGCTACGTTAAGGTTCGTTTTTCCTAATGGCAGCATAAGACCGATGAGTCAAAGATGAAGTAACGCGTCTTTGGAAAGTCCTGAAAATGAAACGGGTCGAATAAAACCCTTTTAAGACCGGCTGCAAACTTTCAACTCCAACTTCTAAACGTCCGCAACGTTTAGCTCCATCATGTTGTAGGAACTTATGTAATGATAGTATTTGTCCGATTCAACAGAATATGGCTGATTCTCTTTTTTTTGTTTGTTTTTTTACATGCTGTCTGTTTGGTTTTCCTTGGTATTCATGCTCGTTTCACCTGCTACCACACTTTTTTTGTATGTTTTTACAAGGAATTTTGCAGCTGGAATAAGTGCAAATGTAATACCACTGATGACCACTGGCTGCTGGCTTCAAAAAGATCTGTCTCTAATGACGTGGAACCGGCTCGACTCGGTTCGGCTCGACTCGGGTACCAGGTCCTATTCCTGGAGACCATTTCCATTACAGCACAGGTGTCAAATATGCGGCCCGGGGGCCAAATCTGGCCCGCCAAAGGGTCCAGTCTGGCCCCTGGGATGAATTTGTGAAATGCAAAAATTACACTGAAGATATGACTCATTTTAGTTCAGGTTCCACAAACAGACCAATTCAATCTCCAGTGGGTCGAATCAGTAAAATACTATCATAATAACATATAATTACTCATAAATCCAAATTTTATCCTTTATAAATGTAAACATTTTCATGTCATTTTACTGTATCTCCACTAAAACAAACGAACATTTCACAAAAATGCAAAGAACCTCAACAAATATGAACATTTTGAAATGTCTGAAGTGTAGTTTTAACAATATTCTTTTTTTTTTAATTAAATGGTTCGTGCATTCATTGACCCACTGTGCGTTGTAATTTAATGTGTAAATGATAAAGTGAGACATAATATTGTTAAAATTGCACTTAGTTTTCTTCAGAAACTTCAGTTTGTTCATGTTATTCACAATTTTTTAAAGGATAGTTTGTAGATGTAAACATTTTTATCGCATAATTTTACTTTTTTCACTCTAAAACATAGAGGAAAGTTTGGAATTGACATTATTTATATATTATTATCTTATTATTTTACTGGTCCGGCCCGCTACAGATCAAATTTAGCTGAATCTGGCCCCTGAACTAAAATGAGTTTGACACCCCTGCCTTACAGGATACTACCGACTCTACAGTACCTGGTCGTCATAGCGATGTGGCGCGTTACTTCCGTGTCATCTGCTTAGAGAGTCGCTGATAAACTCACTCATTGTGTGTTGTCTCGTCAAGCTCACGCTGAATTTTTACGTCTGAACCTCCTCGACAAACCATGGTGTAGTTTTACAGGCTGTCATCATGTGGATTAACCTACCACTATTTTTACTGTAAACTTCCGCATCTGTTTTTTGTAGAACTGTGGGTCACAGAGACGACTCTGACCAATCAGTGGTCTGCAGTGTTAACACGTCACCTTTTAGTATCTGGTCCCCAGTCCTGGAACCATGGCGGAGGTGATACCAAAAAACTAGTACCAGGTACCAGAATCCATGTCCTTTTTCGTAACAGAAATGCAAAATGGCCAAGTCGAGTAGAGTCGAGTTGAGCCGATACCACATAGTGGAAACACGGCACGGCAAGAAAAATAAGTGGTTCCAGGCACAACAAACCCCGCCCCTCGCAAGTATTGTAGCTTATTTTGGCATCGATCCAGCTGATGTCATCATGTCTATGTGTGTGCTGGTGTCAGCATATCAGTTGCCTCTACAGGGTGGGGAAGCAAAATTTACAATGAACATTTAGTTGCTTTTTCTCAGCAGGCACTTCGTCAATTGTTTTGAAACCAAACATATACTGATGTCATAATCATACCTAACACTATTATCCATACCTTTTCAGAAACTTTTGCCCATATGAGTAATCAGGAAAGCAAACGTCTAAGAGTGTGTGATTTGCTGAATGCACTCGTCACACCAAAGGAGATTTCAAAAATAGTTGGAGTGTCCATAAAGACTGTTTATAATGGAAAGAAGAGAATGACTATGAGCAAAACTATTACCAGAAAGTCTGGAAGATACTATTAAAGAAGAATGGGAGAAGTTGTCACCCCAATATTTGAGGAACACTCGCGCAAGTTTCAGGAAGCGTGTGAATGCAGTTATTGAGAAAGAAGGAGGACACATAGAATAAAAACATTTTCTATTATGTCAATTTTCTTGTGGCAAATAAATTCTCATGACTTTCAATAAACTAATTGGTCATACACTGACTTTCAATCCCTGCCTCAAAATATTGTAAATTTTGCTTCCCCACCCTGTATATATGTGCCAAGTTTGATGTAAACTGGCACAAAATGTTGATGTTTTTATAGACATTAGAAATTTCGCTGATTATAAATAAATGGGGAAAAAAAGATTTTAAAAATTCATAAAAAATTTGAACTTTGACTTACTTTTCCCAAAATGTAATCACATCTATTCTGGGGTCCCTGGCAATCTATAAACCCAATTTGGTATTAATCGAGGTTATTATTGTTAACAAAAACTAATGAAAGGACGAAAACTAGAATTGAAAAAACATTTTCGTTAACTGAAATAAACTAAAACGTATAAAAATTATGGATAAAATCCCTTCGTTTTTGTCAATGTTGGATTGATATGAAATCGATTTATTTCACTCGAGCAATTTTATGTGGTGACACCATGTGATATTTAACAGTCCATCACTTGTGGTTTCCAGTCATCTTCTGGTCCCCACTCTACCTGGAAATATGGAGACTAAAGTTTGGAAAAAGTGGCTAATAACAGACTGGTCTCTTATTGTTAAATGCCTGATGCTTCGGTTCCTCCATTTTCATCTTTAATGCTCGGACCGAGGGGTCGAGTCGAGGACCCGATGGAGATGGACGGTGTCCTCTCTGAAACACCTGCTCTCAGTCTCATCTCTACAGTCTTGGCATTAAACATCAGACATTTTCCGTGACCCCCTGACATTTTTTAATGAGTTTTTTCTGGCCCAGAACCAGAGCTGATTTTCCCCATGTTTTCCTCTGAACTCTGTCTGGCCTTTGTTTCCCTTTGAACTCCACTAATTTCGCCGATCTATCGTGGCTTCTAGCCTTTTTTGCAGGACTCTGTAACCCTGCCAGCCTCTGAGTCTGGATTTAGTTCCTATTCCTGTTTATATGTCATTAACTGTGTTGCACTGTGCTGACCCCGTCGTACCAGTCGGATTTGAGGCTGTTTTAACCAAAGCCTGAACACATTCTTGCACTTGGAAACATAATGTGAATGAACATAAAAGTCCATCTGTGACTCAAGGCCTTTGAAATGCAGGGAAGTTTTTGGGCAATTCATTATTTTGTACTGTTCTGGTCACGACTTCTTTCTCAAAAGAGCTCACCACCCTGTGATGCAAGCCTTTGATTGTCATATGATTTATTTAGTTTTATTCAGTTTATCGACCACTGAGTCATTTATCAGCTTATCATTTGTGTTTATGCGTCAACAAAGGAAGTTTTTCTTCCTCATTCAAACATGACTTTATAACTAACCTTAACTTAACCAAGTGTGTCTTGTTTATCATGGATGGATGGATAGACAGATGGATGGATGGAGGATGGATGGGTCGGGTGGACAAATAGATGGATGGATGATGAATGGATGGATGGATGGATGGATGGATGGATGGATGGATGGATGGATGGATGGATGGATGGATGGATGGACGGATGGACGAACAGATGGATGTAAGAACTGTCGGATGGATGGATGGATGGATGGATGGATGGATGGATGGATGGATGGATGTAAGAACTGATGGATGGATGGATGGATGGATGGATGGATGGACGAACAGATGTATGGACGGACGGTTGCACATACAGTACGTATGGATGGACATACGGATGGATGGATGGATGGATGGATTGGCATACATATGGACAGACGGATGGATGGCAAATGGATGGCAAATGGATGGATGGATGGATGGACGGACGGTTGCACATACAGTATGTATGGATGGACATACGTATGGATGGATGGATGGATGGATGGATGGATTGACACACATATGGACAGACGGATGGACGGCAAACAGATGGGCAGACAGATGGATGGCAAATGGATGGACAGATGGATTGATGGACAAATGAATGGATGGATGAACGAATGGACAGCTGGACGGACGGACAGACGGATGGATGGATGGATGGATGGACAAATGAATGGATGGATGGAGGAATGGACAGCTGGACGGATGGACAGATGGATGGATTGACATACATATGGATGGACGGATGGATGGACAAATGAATGAATGGATGGATGGATGAATGGACAGCTGGATGGATGGATTTGTTTCTTGAGTCAAACTGAGTGCAGCTCCGCCTGTTTTTCCTCAGCGTTGACCCACTACGGCGTCATATCAACCAGACAGTTTAACTTCCTGTCACATGGGGTCTCTCTCCAAGGTGCTGAAATGGTTTCGATGTTCCCCACTTTCCTCTGTTCTCCATTCAACGCTGACATTCAACACACCACCACACACTTTGATCTGCTCAACCTTTCAGAAGAAGAAAATATTTCTGAACATCTTTGACATAGTAATTACAGTCTCTACATACAACAGCATCAGTGCTTCAGCGTCAATTTGACCTATGACCTTTATTTTCTTTCTTTATTGTTTACTTATGACATTGGACGCCCTCTTGTACTCAGGGGTGGGGCCTTTGAGTCACATGACTTCAGTCACAACTTTTAGGACTTGAGACCTTTTTTGGCAAAACACAGATGAAAGACTTGACTTAGATTTGAAACAGTTTATCACAAACACTCAAAATCGACATATCTGGACAAACCTGGTTTTCAGTAGATTGGTGTAATGGAGTAAAAATTGTAATATTTACTTCAGAGGGCTAAGATACTTAGATCAAGTTCTTCTAATGGTCTGTTTCTGTGTGACTTTTGTAGGTAAGTGTGAGGAAAAATGGAAAAAACTCGGGATAAAGTTGCAGATAAATCTAACTGTTTGGCTTTTTTTTCTCTATATATGTCGACCTTTTAATGCTGCTGAGATTAATATCTACAGTTTTTCTTTGTTTGTTTATTGTCTCAGAAAAGTGTGCAGGTGTGTACAGATTAAACTCCAAATTCATCCACATGTGGTGAATTCAAATAATAAAATAAAAAAATATATATTGAAATTAAATTAGAATTAATTAAATATGATGACTTGTATTTCCTGTCTGTTGTGGGTTTCTGTGCTTTTCAGTAACCATGACCACAACCTATTAGACAGAAAAAAAAAAAAAAGACTAAAAAAAGACAAACAGGTGAACCAAAATATATCACAGACAGAGATAGAATAAATAGAGTGACTGGCATTGAGGCAAACTCACAGGAACTGAAACAGAGCAGCAGATGAAACCAAAATACATAAAACTACAGGCAGAGAGTTGATTTACATAAGCTGTGAGTGTGTAGATGTGTGAGATGTGTGTAGATGATATATGTATGTAGACAAGTGTAGATGTGGATAGATGTGTGTGCATATGTGTGTATATTTGTATACATGTGTAGATGTGTGTATATGTCTGTCCAAGTGTGTGAATGTGTGTATATTTTTATATGTGTGTATGTTTGTATATTTGTAGATGTGTGTATATGTGCATATACTGTGTGTGTGTGTGTGCGTGTGCATGTGTATGTGTGCGTGCGTGTGTGTGTGTGTTTGTTTGTGTGTATGTCTGTGTGTGTGTGTGTGTGTGAGTGCGTGTGCGTTAGGGTGTGTGTGTCTGTGTGTGTGTGTGTCTGCGTGTGCGTTAGGGTGTGTGTGTCTGTGTGTCTGCGTGCGTTAGTGCGTGTGTTAGTGTGTGCGTGTGTGTGTATGTATGTGTGTGTGCGTGTATTAGTGTGTGTGTGTGTGTGTGCATTAGTGTGCGTGTGTGTGTGTGCGTGTGTGTGCGTTTGTGTGTGTGTGTGTATGTGCGTGTGTGTGTGCGTGTGTGTGTGTGTGCATGTGTGTGTGTGTGCGTGTGTGTGCGTGAGTTTGTGTGTATGTCTGTGTGTGTAAGTGTGCGTGCGTGTGTGTATGCGTGTGTGTGTGCGTGTGTTTGTGTGTATGCCTGTGTGCACGAGTGTTTGTGTGTGTGTGTGTGTGCATGCGTTAGTGCGTGTGTTAGTGTGTGCGTTAGTGTGCGTGTGTGTATGTATGTGTGTGTGTGTGTGCTTTAGTGTGTGCGTGTGTGTGTGTGTGCGTGTGTGTATGCATGCATTTGTGTGTGTGTGTGTGTGTGTGTGTGTGCATGTGTGTGTGGTGCAGACAGCTGTGTGTGTGTGAGTGCTGACAGTGGTACACACAGCTGCTTTGCCTCCTCAGCTTTGAGGTGAGATCTCATGTCACATACTTGGTCTGAGGTTCTTCAAAGCGCTCCACAAACACTCGTACGACTCTGGTCATTAAACACACAACACCGTCCTCTGGGATAACAAACACACCCAACCTCCACCACATCAACACCTTTTTTTTCACTTTTTTTTCACACAACTCTTAATAGATGTGATAAACCATAGTAACATATCCTCAGTTTGATGCTTTTAATGTCTGCATTTTTTTATTTCCATATTGAATGAGCTGATTCAGTGTTTGTGACACTTATTTGACTCTTCAGACGGCGGCATCCTGCAGATGGCGCCCCAGTTCCTGAGGCTTTTGATAGTCACCAAGAGTAATAATGAAGACCAATGCACAGACATACACCGGGAATATAGATCAGCATGGGTTTTTTATTTTATTGATTCATTTCAAATATGGAAATGATACAAGCTTCCTGATTGCTACTAATTGGCTTCTTTGCACAACATCATACAGAAATGAAAATTCAAGGAAGCAAAAAATAATGATACAAGCAAAAAAAAAAGAAAATAGTCATATTAGAAAGGAGTGAGAAGAAGCATAACTTATAAGCTGTCACCCCTTTGTTTAAACCAACAGAATGTACATATATACATACATACATATACACATATATACACACATATACATACATACATATATACACCTATATATGTACACAATTATCTATATATGTACATATGTACATACATACCTACCTACCTACCTACATACATACATATACACATATATACACACATATACATACATACATACATACATACATACATACATACATACATACATACATACATATATACACACATATACATACCTACATACATATATACATCTATATACGTACACAATTATCTATATATATGTACATATGTACATACATACATACCTACCTACCTACCTACCTACCTACATACATACATACATATACACATATATACATACATACATACACCTATATACGTACACAATTATCTATATATGTACATATGTACATATGTACATACATACATACATATATACACCTATATATTTACACAGTTATCTTTATATGTACATACATACATATATACACCCATATACGCACAAATCTATCTATCTATCTATCTATCTATCTATCTATCTATCTATCTATCTATCTATCTATCTATCTATCTATCTATCTATCTATCTATCTATCTATCTATCTATCTATCTATCTATCAATACACACACATATATACATACATATATACATACATGTGCACATGCATACATATACACATACATACACACATATACATACATACATACATACATACATACATACATACATATATACATTCATACATACATGTACACATGTATACACATACACCTACATACACATATATGTATATACGCACATATACATACCCATGCACATACACTTACATATACATGTACACATTCATATATACTGTTACATACATACACATATACATTCAGATAGGCTTCTCTGCCTCTAATCCCTATGCCATATCAATATTCATATCATATATTTGATTGATTGATTTTTTTACACTAAAAACCCGGTGCACATACAGTTTCCTGTCTAAAATGATCTATTAAAATCATCATTTGAGTGCTTAGAGCTGTTTCCAGGCGTCACATGACAGATTTGACTGGAATATACACCAGGAGGAAACAGAAAGTGAACATGAGGCGATGTGAACTTGTGTCCAATAGCATATAAGTGCAACTGTGTTTGCTTGTTTTCCAGTAGAAGCATCCTGTGTCTTGCAGCGGATTAAGCCAAAGTCAACAGAGGGCTGAGCTTTAAACAAACTGTGCTTTAGGGACAGTCAACTGCTTGTAATTTGGGGCCAACAGTCATAGAATAAGGGGTCTACTGGAAAAGAAATACTCCACCGCAACATGCTGTTCATGACCGACTGAAACTAGTGGCAACAATAAAGCTTACACATATTAATCTCTGTCAAGGACTTAAAATAATTGCAGTTTTTATTGAATGGCTGACGGTCAAAAAAGAGGGAGAATGTTTTATGTCCTAACGTCTCCAAGATAAAGGTGAACATGAGTTACGAGGTGTAAATATTCAGTCATAGACACTAGTCTGTTTTCCACTGACCCTCAAATTGCACAAATATATCTTGCGCATAAAAATTTACACTGCAAAAATTTAAATCTGACCAAGTGTATTTTTCTCATTTCTAGTCCAAATATCTCATCACACTTAAAATCAGACATAATCACCTGAAGAGTAACTTTTCAGTGACATATGAGAACTGATTTTTAGACAATAGATCTGGAAAATGTTTTTTCAAGAAATCTTACCAAGATAATTTTCTGATTTTTTTTGCTTAATTCAAGTTTGTTTGTTTTTTTTGCTTAATTCAAGCAAAAAAAATCTGCCAATGGAACAAGTGAAAATTATCTTGGTAAGATTTCTTGAAATCAGATTTTCCAGATCTATTGTCTCTAAATCAGTTCTTATATCTCGCTGAAAAGTTCCTGTTTAGGTGATTCTGTCTTATTTTAAGTGTGATGAGATATTTGGACTAGAAATGAGAACAATACACTTGGTCAGATTTAGATTTTTTTCCAGTGTACCTAATGGAAAAACGACAATTTCACCAAAACTCTTGTTTTTCGGTTAAAAGTTTTTGTACTAGGAAGAGGTGGTATTACGGGCAAAGTGAAAATATTACAGTATATCACGCAAAACTGCAATGGAAAGACCTTTTTCCACAACTAGAGTCACATGAATAAAAAAAAAAAACAAAACACAGATGTTGATGAACATTACAAGAAGCGAAGAAGAAGAGTTTTAAAAGAAACAAGGCGCGGTATGTGTGGACACACCAGGAAACCCAATCATTTTTAAATTTTGTACGAGAAGTCATTCCATAAACATGGCAACAAACGTAAATATGGTGTTGATTTATATATATATGTTCATTATTATTATATATTATCCCTCTATCCAGTACTAAAGTAAAAAAAAATGATTGGGTTTCCTGGTGTGTCCACACATACCGCACCATGTTTCTTTTAAATCTCTTCTTCTTCTCTTGTTGTGACATCCGTCAACATCCTTTTTTTTTTTTTTTAATTCACGTGTCTCTAGTTGCAGAAAAAAGGTCTTTCCATCACAGTTTTGCATGATACACACTACCAGTCAAAAGTTTGGCCTCACCTGTTTTTTTTTATTTTCATGACTATTTTCATTGTAGATTCTCACTGAAGGCATCAAAACAATGAATGAACACATATGGAATTATGTAGTTAAAAAAGTGTGACCTAACTCAGAGCATGTTTTTATTTTAGATTCTTCAAAACACCACACATTTGGCTTTTCTTACTGCTTTGCACATTCTTGGCATTGTCTGGATGAGCTTCATGAGGTAGTCACCTGAAATGTTTTCCAAAAGTCTTGAAGGAGTTCACAGTGATGCTGAGCACTTGTTGGTCATCTGTGGTCCATCTCATGTCATTTAAATGAGAAGGTGAGTCCAAACTTTTGACTGGTAGTGTACCATTTGCGCTACGCACAAAAATCCACCTTTTGCCAGCACAAAAACCTTTAATCGAAAAACAAGACTTTTGGCAAAATTGTCATTTTTCCATTAGGCAAATTTTTATGCACAACTTATAATCACGCAATTTGAGGGTCAATGGAAAAGTGACTACTGTTGTCCACTGTCAAAATATTTTTTATATCTTACGTTAAATTTCAGTCTTAGGTGTCGATGACTCTATTAACCAGAAACATTTTTTATAGGGAAATCCAGAAAATAGATGTCAAACAGAATTAACAGTGAAGGATAGAACCGTTTATCCATTTGTGTGTCTGTTGTTTTTACGTGAAATGAACTGAAGCTAAACGTCTGTGTAAGGAAACAGAAACAGAAACAAGGCATGAAGTACAGAGTGTGTGTAAGTGTAGACTCTATACCAGTGTTTTTCAACCTTGGGGTCGGGACCTCATGTGGGGTCGCCTGGGATTCAAATGGGGTTGCCTGAAATTTCTAGTAATTGATAAAAATAAAAAAACAACTTACCAATAAAAAATATATGGTGAGTTGACAGAGACAATCAGAAAACATAAAAGACATGACAAACTGTGGTTGTGAATAGGGATGGGAATCGTTCAGAATTTAACGATTCTGATTCCATTATTGATATTGCTTATCGATCCGATTCCTTATCGATTCTCATTGAGTGAGGGAATAAAAGAGTAGAAACGGGTATGTTTGCATTAAAAATGTAAATATAAATAATAATAAATAAAATAGAACATATACAGTATGTACAAATAATAACAGGTGACGCCAGGCCGTTTGGGGGCGGGGCGGGGCGGGGGGGGGGTTGCAGTGAAAGTGAAACTAAAGACTCTTTACTAATTCCTCTATTGCCGCATTTCTACTTCGTGGAACCGGTTCGACTCGGCTCGGCTTGTCTCCCGTTGTTGTGCACCTCATTTCCTTTCCCTTCTTACCTTCGGAAACTTGTATTTGAGGAGTTACGACGTTTGTTGCCCACACCGGAACCGGCCCGGCGTTCACTCTGCCGCTACATTCACAAGCACCGCTAGGTAGCGTATCAAATACGTGACATTCCTGTAAATGAATCACATGCTGTGGACAAATGTTTGGGGATATTGGAGGGATTCCACCCTTTTGAAGACATGGAAGCTTTGACAATGATCCGAGTAAGCGGACCTGGTGTGGTCTGTTTAGACCGTTTCTGCCTCAACGCCATGTTGGCTACGTTCTGACCAAAACAATGCAGCGTACGTGTGATGTCATCGCACATGCACAACGAAGGCGGAATCAATAAGCAGAATCATTAAGCAGGCAGGCAAACGATTCCAAGGAATCGAGCTACTGGGAACCCATCTCGATTCCCATCCCTAGTTGTGAAACTGCAGCACTGTGGTTCTGTTTCTCTGTCAAATGTTCATTGTGGTCAGTTTCAGATGCTGCAGCTCTTTCATAATTCATAGTTTGTGTCCTTGTTTGTTCAGTATTAATTGTCCTCCTTGTAAATCCCAGCTGGACTGACTGTCCATATCCTGACCAAGGAAAATCCAATTCTCCCTTTGTGCAGTAATCTACACCTGGATTTACTGCCTCTGTCCACAGTAATATACATTATATAGACTAAATGTCCTCTAAAATTAACATTAATTCATCACATAGTATAGCAAACTAATACATGATCATAAACAAATACATTTTAGCAAAAAAAAAAAAGTCTCTGTCTTGAATGTCTGGGGTCACCAGAAATTTGTGATGTTAAAATGGGGTCAGGAGCAAAAAAGGTTGGGAACCACTGCTCTATACACTGGTGATATCTTTTTTAGAAAATAAAACCCCACATTAGTGCCACCAAAGCTCAGAGCAGAGAGGGTTTGCTCCCCAGCGTTGGGAGTAGATGGATGTGAATGCCTAACCTTGTCTTGGAGCTGGTCACCATGGCTGGCCGGCTGCCATTGGGAACACTGGAAGTGTCAAAGGGAGAGCAAAGCCCCTCAATTGGCTTCCAAAGCCCGGCTTAGTGAGGCCTCTTTTCTTCCACGGTGTGACTAGCCGCCGAGGCAGGATCTCCAAGAAGCCTGTCACTTTGACCTAATCCGTTTTCTGCCCAGCTGTGGGGGGGGAAAGTCACCTCTTAGTGTTATCACATTTGAATGCAAACAAGGCCGGAAGGGTGCTTGTGTGTCGCATCGGAGGGTCTGAGATCTGCTCTGAAAGGGAGCCCCTGTAGTCAGGCAGAAAAATGTGACAGGCAGCTCTATCACTGCCCGCCCCACACACAATCTGAAAAATATGCACTGTAAAAAAAAAAAACCTGTGGAAAAAACAGTGCGCCAAAATAATACTGTTAAATAACGGAAAATAACATCTCATAAAAGTACGGTAATTTTCCATAACTAAAATACAGTTTTTGCCCTAACTTTACATGAGATTTTGCATATTTTTTTTGGACTTTTTAAGGTTTATATATACATATATATATATATATATATATATATATATATATATATATATATATATATATATATATATATACACACACACAAAATTTTCAATGAGACTCAGTTGTACAATCCACTGATAAAAACTGTATTTAGACAGTTTACCAGTGCTTATACATGTTATATTAACATGTATTAAAACAATCAAATTACATATATATATATATATATATATATATATATATATATATATATATGTATGTATGTATACATATATATACACACACACACATATATATATATATATATATATATATATATATATATATATATATATATATATATATATATACATACATATATATATATATATACATATATATATATATATATATATATATATAATTTTCAGTGAGACTAAGTTATACAGTCCACTGATAAAAACTGTATTTGGACAGTTTATCAGTGCTTATACATGTTATACATTCACAAAAATACATTAATTCAACATTTTTGTTGTGAAACCTCCCAAAATTACACAAGATATTTGTCAATTACTAAACAAGTCTTGTTAAACTTAGAGCACAAATACTTCTTTTATGGTTAATTGTCAGTAATTTTATCTTGTTTTATTTGTTTATTTTTTTACAGTATTAAACTTTAAATTAAAAGTCTAATCTCATAAATAGAAAAGAAATATTTGTGAAATTACGATACATTTGCAAATGTATTTTAACTGTATTTTTCTGTGAAAAAAGAAAAAAACATTTTCAAAAAACTGAAATTTTATGGTTATTCACAGTGACAGTTTTTTCATGTTATTTTACATTTGACGTGTAAATCACAGTCTATTTTTGTCATTTCATTGATATTTAAATACTTAAAAATACAGGAAAAATCTGTAAAATAAACAGTGAAAACTCTGTTAAATTACAGATTTTTTTTTTTTTTTTTTTTACAGTGTGGCCTCTTTCAAGGCCCGGTCTTCTCTGTGGGGGCCTAACCCAACACATCAGGCTGTTTAGCATCTCCACAGCCATGAGATTGCTCCTGAACGCCACATTACGGGGGCCTCATTGTCACAGTTTAACTCTGCATTGAGGCTAAGAGGATTAACTTGAACCAAATCGAGCAGTCGAGAGGTGCATGCACGCATCCGTAGAGGAGCCCGTATCCATAAATCACCTGACAGTCCCCACGAAAAAAACAAAAACTCCCACTGAAACTTTTCTAAGAAGAAATAGAGCGCTTATAGATTTTCTAACTTTGACACAACATGTCTTCTCTGCGTCTTTGCGTCATGGGTCGGGTGCAGCTTTAATTCATTGCATGTGCTCGTTCCACTGACATCAATGTACGAAGGCCTCGCAACGGCTTCGTCTGACTTAATTATAAAAGAAAGCACGGGTTTGTTATTCGGACAGTGACCATGTGCCCATCGATCTGCCAAAGACATAATTGTACCAACAGAATGATGAGGTCATTAGTGAACTGGGAGTTACTTAAAGTCCAGATGTGGGGGCTCACTAGTAAATTGTGATGCAATGGACAAATATAACCACGTATATATAAACCATGTGTGTTCTTTGTGATTAATGTGGTGAAATTGTTCTTTCTCTTGAAGCTCATTCAACAAAGATCTAACTGTAGTCAGAGTACACAGAAGTAGGGAGCAACGAAGTAAAAAATACTGCCTTAAAGGGCTCATATTTAGCTAAACCCACTTTTATTATTAGTCTTTGGTTCATTTATTTGTGTATTTAGACCCTAATATTTCATACAGTTTGAATTTGAACCCTCCAGGTGCTGCAAAACTATCTTTATAATCAATCCAGCAAAAATCAGGTGGATTTCTACAATCTGTTTTTGCTAAGTCCTGCTTTTTTTTTTTTTTTTTTTTCGACTTTATTGAAAATATTTGGGTATATAAGACATATAAATTTTGAACAAACAAACATCAATATGTCAAAAAGAAAAAGCATTTGAACAAATAAATTTAAGAAAATAATGCATAGATTTAAAGAGCAGAATAGACAAATAATAGTATTTAAAAAATAAATAAATAGAAATAACATATCTAACAAAAATAAATAAATAAATGCATCAGAGAGTTCAGTCTATTTAAAATAATTCTTTATAAATTGCCAGGGTGCTAGAGCTTTTTTTTTTTTTTTTTTGTTAAAGATAAATTCTAAAGATTTAATATATCTTTCAAATTCCCTCAAGAAGATTTTAAAATTTGGATATGTTTTGGTATATTTATTTTTGTGTATATGAAATTTTCCGACTAAAACGATCAAATTTACAACAAATTCTAAATTACGAATGTCATGTTCAAAATACATAATTACATTTTAAGATGTTATAGTTATTTTTTTTATTACTTTTAGATATATATTTTTCAATTTTAGACCAGAAATTAGAAGAGCGTTGCTAATTCCTGCTTAATTTGTTACGTTTTATAACTAGTTACGTCACGACATTTGCACATATCGGGTCCAGACTTCAGACGAACATTTCTCCAGTATTTCTCCATAATTGTTTGTCAGCAGCAGCGGTTGTAGTCCAGACTGAAAATATGTCCAAACTTTGAGCCGATTAACCTAAAATGTTCAGTTGTTGGTTGTATAAACGAACACAAGTGGCTGAACGGGACAGATCAGAAAACAGTTTAGATCAATAGATGATTTTGTTCGATGGTGGATGTTTGGGTCTTTATGGGTTCAAAGTAAAACTGTAGGATCTACAGGGTGGGGAAGCAAAATTTACAATATTTTGAGGCAGGGATTGAAAGACAGTGTATGACCAATTAGTTTATTGAAAGTCATGAGAATTTATTTGCCACAAGAAAATTTCCATAATAGAAAATGTTTTTATTCTATGTGTCCTCCTTCTTTCTCAATAACTGCATTCACACGCTTCCTGAAACTTGCGCAAGTGTTCCTCAAATATTCAGATGACAACTTCTCCCATTCTTCTTTAATAGTATCTTCCAGACTTTCTGGTAATACTTTTGCTCATAGTCATTCTCTTCTTTCCATTATAAACAGTCTTTATGGACACTCCAACTATTTTTGAAATCTCCTTTGGTGTGACGAGTGCATTCAGCAAATCACACACTCTTTGACGTTTGTTTTCCTGATTACTCATATGGGCAAAAGTTTCTGAAAAGGTATGGATAATAGTGTTAGGTATGATTATGACATCAATATATGTTTGGTTTCAAAACAATTGATGTAGTGCCTGCTGAGAAAAAACAACTAAATGTTCATTGTAAATTTTGCTTCCCCACCCTGTATTTAGAAAACCACTGAAAACTGCCAAACTATGCAAAAGAATATCAAACTGTACACTGACTTTTCTCTGCAGTCCAGTCTCTATTCCATATCTGTTTCATATTGTTCCACCTTTAACCCTTTCATGCATAGTGGTCACTCCAGTGGACAGCTGTTCTACCACTGTTCTCTTGTATATTCATGGATTTTGTTGTTCTTTTTTTTTTTTTTTACACATATTTTTATTAAAGTTTTAAGACACTACATATCTTTTCTGGCATGAATTGGTAACATTATGTAGATCTCTCCTGAGCATAAACCCCCAGAATCACAAGCCCTCCCCATAGTTTTCACACAATTCATCAGTAAATACATGTTTCTGCGCGTCAAAAATTAAATGTGTGGTGTCCAGCTGGGTGGACATTTTTGCAACTTCATGAAAAATACGCTCATAAGAATTTTTTTTCATTATTATTTTTTTTTATGTTTTTTTTTTGTTTTGTTTTGTTTTGTTTTTTTTGTCAGAAGAAAATTTTCAATCACATTGTTTTTTTCATGCCTGAAGAGGAATAAAAACACTCAGGAAAAAAATTTGATTAAGGTTCTCATATTTCGTGCATGAAAGGGTTAACATCATTTTTGCCTTTTGCGTTATGTACATCAGTGAATATATCGTACCAAGGGATCACCGTTTTTACATCACTGTTCCATCAGTTTAGGCTGAAATCTGATTGGATGTTGGAAAAGTGTGAAATCCAAAATAAAAATACTCCAAAATGTTCCTCAAATGCATCAAAATTGAAGCAATGAGCCTGTTTGAAAAATTTAAGGAGGAATTTGTGGTAAAATGTCATAAGAAAGTGAACAGACACTAAAGTACAAGTATCTGAGTGCATTAAAGGAGTGATGTTTTACTTTTTTAAGTGGAATTCTTCATTTTCAAACATTTCCCTGTGGTCTCCATAAACTGTAAATGCTCTACTTGGGTCTGAATTCTTCGTTCATTCAACTCCACAGGTCCATCTTCAACCCTATTTGTTTTATTTTAATTTATTTGATCTATTTGCACATCATAGACAGCAAGAAAAAAAATTTAACCCTTTCATGCACAGTGGTCACTCCAGTGGACAGTTCTTCTCCAGCTGTTCTCTTGTATATTCATGGATTTTGTTGTTTTACTTGCATATCAACTACTATATTTTATTATTATTATTATTATTATTATTATTATTATTATTATTATTATTGTTGTTGTTGTTGTTATTGTTGTTTTATTATTTGTATTATTATTATTATTATTATTATTATTATTATTATTATTATTATTAATGTCATAGATTGGTCTCTGAAAGGCCATTTTGAAGCCTGTAGTTTGTAATTTGTCTGTAACCATGAAAGTGACCATATTTGGGTAAAAGGGGCGAAAATATGGGAGCACTAGGGGTCAGAGGTGAGCTAATGCTACATGCTAGCTTACTAACGCCGTAAGAAGAAAAGAGTGAGATAGGGTACTCCATGGTCCGTCACTTGTGTTCACTTGTGGTTTCCAGTCGTCTTCTGGTCCCCACTCTACCTGGAAACATGGAGACTAAAGTTGGGAGAAAGCAGCAGAGTCCTGTCTGGGATTTATTTGAATACGACGGAGAAGAAGAGAAAAGATATGACAAAATTAAAATTAATACTAAAACTAAACTTAACGAAGCATTTACAAAAAAAATGAAAACAAATAAAAACCATCAAACCTGCTATAAAAACTAATTAAAACTAACTGCGCCTCCACTGCCTTAGGAAACTGGCACACTTCCACATTGACCAAACCATTTTAACTTTGTTTTATCGTTCCTTTATTGAATCTGTTTTATCTTTTTGCCTGGTGGCGTGGTTCGGTCAGACTTCAGTTGCAGAGAAACTCACTGAATCAAATAGTCAGATGGTCCAGTCGCCTGATTGGTGAGTCCCAGTCTTGTCCCGCCTCCCTGTCCACTAAACAGGTCCAGAGGATGGTTTCATCAGTTCTTAACAATGACTCTCATCCTTTATGAGGCGAATTTCAACTCCTTTCCTCTGGACGGAGGTTCTTAGTCCCAGGTGCAGAACACAGCGTTATAAAAATAGCTTTGTTCCTGTCGCCGTCACTGAGCTCAATAAGAAATAGTGACATTGCACTTTACTAACTTACTTACTTGTTTGTTTGTTTGTTTGGATCCCCATTAGCTGATGCAGTACATCAGCTACTCTTCCTGGGGTCCTCCCATTCCAAACAAACACACAGTATCCATTTCCAAGCATAAAAACAATGTGATTCACCCTTATATTTCCTTCTTAAGAAAACTCAATAGTCAAGCAAAACAACATGAACAATAATAACAATACTACAACATCAAATTAAAACCAACACAAACAAATAAACAAACAAACAAAAACTAAGTAATTATATTAAATAAATAAACCTAATTCTAATTGTGTGTGTGCGCATGTGTGTGTGTGTACATGCATTTGCTAATATCACATGTTTATGTCTACATGTCTTCTGAATAGTTTACAGACGTTGGGTTATTTGATGTTGCTTCAGTTGTCTTTTAAATCTCGCTTTTGTTTGTTCTTTAGTTTCATGTTTAGTTCATGACCTGACATGTTTAGTTACATGTCAGGTCATGTGCTAGACTGGTTCTCCTCTTACCTGACCGGCAGAAGCTTCACTGTGTCAATAAACAACTTCCAATCTGACTCAGCGGATCTACTGTGTGGTGTGCCCCAAGGCTCTGTCCTGGGACCAGTCCTATTCTTACTCTATGTCCTCCCACTTGGCCACATTATCCGACAGTACAGTGATGTCTCCTATCATCTATTCGCGGATGACATCCAGATATACTACTCCTTTAACTCCTCTGAGCCCCACAAACTGAGTTCCTTAATCAACTGCTTGTCAGAGCTGAAGCAGTGGCTAAATGATAACAGCCTCCAGCTGAACTCCAGCAAAACTGAGACCCTCATCATTGCCCCGGATAGTGCAATCCCAGGGATCAAACATCACCTTGGAGACCTGAGTTCCTCGGTAAAGACAAAACTGAGGAATCTGGGTGTCATCTTTGACCAGGACATGTCTTTAGAATTCTACTCCAAACACCTAGTCAAAAACTGTTTCTTCCACCTACGCAACATCTCCAAACTCAGATCTATGGTGTCCACAAATGAGCTCGAGATGATAGTTCACGCTTTCGTATCTTCTCGCTTAGACTACTGCAACAGCCTGTTTACATGCTTAAACAAGAAGGAGCTGGCCCGTCTACAGTTTGTCCAGAACTCTGCTGCCAGGCTCCTGACCCGCACAAACAGGAGAACCCACATCACTGCCATCCTTAAATCTCTCCACTGGCTCCTGTTCTATATCGTCTTCATTTCAAAATTCTTGTGCTAACTTTCCGGGCCCTACATGGCCAGGCCCCTGCATACATTGCTTCCCTGATCCAGCCCTACAGCTCGACTCGTAGCTTGAGGTCTTCAGGACAGCACCTGCTGATGGTTCCACGGACCTGTTTTAGCACACGCGGTGACAGGTCTTTTAAAGCTGTGGCACCACGTCTATGGAATGACCTGCCTCTACACCTACGGTCCATGGACTCTGTAGAGAGCTTTAAGAAACACCTCAAAACCCTCCTGTTCAAAAAGGCTTTTTAGTCTCCCACCTGACCCAGGACCACCACAGACTGATTACACTCTATGTATTCATCATAACGTACTCCATGTGTCATCCCCCCCAGTCTCTCTATATCTCTATTGCTCTCTCTTTTCTCCTCCTTTACTCTCTCTCTCTCTCTTTAACCCCAACTGGTCAAGGCAGACAGCCATCCTTCAGGAGTCTGGGTCTGCTCCAGGTTTCTGCTGTTAAAGGGAAGTTTTTCCTCGCCACTGTCACCAACCACAAGTGTTTGCTCCTGAAGGATTCTGTTGGGTCTCTGTAAACTTAATTTGATTCTGATTTGAATTGATAAAGCACTTTGTGACTCTGTCTGTGAAAAGTGCTCTATAAATAAAATTTACTTTACTTTACTTTACTTTAGTGATCTGTTCTGGAAGATCGTTCCTTTCCACCATAGCTCGATATAGAACTGTTCTTTGCATCGATTGTGTTCTTGCTATAGGAATTGTATAGCAGCCTCTGGTTATTTAGTTATTTATCCCATTTCTTTGCTTTATTTATTATTATTGTGACTTCAAATTTTTTAATTTTTTAATTTTATGTTCTTATCCTGGTTTTTATCCCAGATTGTTTTTATCTTTTCTGGTTTTTATTGTGTTTTATTGCATCTTGTTTTTATTTATTTGATCTTATTTATTTTATTCTTTTATTTATCCATGCCGCTATAGCGATGAATAGTGGAACACTGAGCCCTTTTTGTTCTGTCTGTAAGCGTGATCAAGTACCTGTCTTACATGTTCAACGTATGTGTCGAGGCCCAAAACGGAATCTGGCCCGATTCAGAATCGGGCTGGCCCAGAATGGAATTCTATTCTAGGCCGGCCTAGAATGGAATCCTGCTGCTATAATGTTATTTTTATACCATGTTTAATGCAAATGATCCATAATTCCATAATTTGTCATAATTTTACATTTTCGGTCTTACATACCTTGAGTAACTATTGTCAATTTCAGTCGATTTCACTGTACCATATATTGGTGGGGAGTACCACTAGGTTCTATTTGTAAATAAAGTGTATTATAGTTTACAATTAAAATGTTGTTTGTTTCATTTTTTTTCACATATTTGCAAATTCCATGTATTGATTTTTGTAATAATTTAGATCATTTGCATTAAACATGGTATAAAAATAACATTATAGCAGCAGGATTCCATTCTAGGCCGGCCTAGAATAGAATTCCATTCTGGGCCGGCCCAATTCTGAATCGGGCCAGATTCCGTTTTGGGCCTCGACATATGTATTGTTGTAATGCCAAGGCAATCACCCAGACCGCAAAACAAATCTACCTATGGATATAAATAAAGTAACCTTGACCTTGACTGAATTAGAGAAAAAAAAAGTCCAAACTAAATAAAACTAAACTACAATGAAAAATCCAAAACTATTACAACCTTAGCAGGAACATCGTCTACATGTCCTTCCCCTAAACGTGGTTTAACCCCGCTCTTATAACAAGCGTATATAAGTATGTGTACTTGTACTTGAGTAAAGAATAGGCACATTCTGAGCATAGCTTAAGAGTTTAACTGTATTGTACATATTTAAACATGTGTTTCCCTTAGGCCCTACTTGTGTCAGACAGTGGAAACAGCGCCTATATACCAGGAAAAGGTCACGTATGAGAGGAGTTTATGGGGAAAAGTCAGTATAATGAGCTGAAAGTTCATCCAAATCAAGCCTCAGCAGAAGGAAATATCAACAAATGCTGATTGTTCCAAACCACATACTTTGCTAGCGCTGTCCTCCAGCTACAGCAGCGCTATGACAGTCTGCGCCGGCTGAAATGATGAATGGCTTTAATAAGTCTGTAGCTCACGGTTACACCGCAGGCAGATGAGACAAAACAAACCTGTGTGTTTCTGTGTGTTTTAAGAAGCATGTAGAAAACACACATGTACGGACTAGCTTTTATGGCTCTGGCACCTCCACTTGTAGAAAACGGATCGAGTCGGTTCAAGCCTCTGCCGCTAAAATGTTTTCCTACAGACCTGAAAACTTCACAAACTGTCTTCAAAATCAGCTGGCGTTTTATGCCGCGTCTTAACCACAAGGAAAAAAAAAAAAACACACTGCATGTTCATAACAACAGGATAAACTAAATGAAAAACGGCTTCTACACATTTAAGTTCAACAGGAAACCTAAAGCATAATTATGTGACAACGCACAATTTCATCAATTTAAATATAAAGACGAAATTCAACAGAATGTCCCGTATGTATTCACTAAAATGCTTCAATTACAATGAACTTAACTCTTAAAAAAAGTGTATAAAGAAAGAACAATGAGATTATATGAACAGTTATAAGTTTTACATTTGGCTTCGTATTTGTTTTGTATTTTGTGTAGAGCTGGGCAAGTTAATGCGTTATTACCACGTTAACGCATTCATTAAACTAGAAAAGCACTCGGAGAGCGCAGACCTCCGCCAAGCACAATAATTCCCCACATAATCGGTGATACAAATCCAACATTTATTTTTTAAAATAAAATCCACCTGCTGGATCAGATCTGGATCAGCCTTTGAAATGTGATAGAGGACCCCATTGTCAATTCCTGAGTTAAATTTCATGAGTTTTGGTCAATAATTAAGCGAGATATTGGGAAACGAAAATTTTGGCCCCATTTACCACAATGTTAACGAAAATTTCAAAGTGATCCAGAATCCAGGATTTCTTCCGGATCACCCCCAAAAGTTAATCATTTCTTCCTTATCCCATTTCCAACAAACCCTGAAAATTTCATCCAAATCTGTCCATAACTTTTTGAGTTATGTTGCACACTAACGGACAGACAAACAAACAGACAGACAAACAAACAAACAAACCCTGGCAAAAACATAACCTCCTTGGCGGAGGTAATAATGCTGACAATTTTTTTTAA
>NC_043961.1:3142213-3177213 GCF_902148855.1 Sphaeramia orbicularis | reverse complement strand
ACATCATGTATTTTCAGTAAATTAAACTCTGTAAGAATAGTTTGTTGGTGCATAAATAACACTGGGTTACAAAAAATGTTTTTTGCAAGTTGTGTAGGTTTTTTCAACTGAATCAGGACCGTTTTGCACCGCTAAATCCAAAAATGACATCTGTTTTTCTCAATCATGTCAGGTTTTTTTTGATAATTTGAGTTTGAAAAATTTTATCTTCTCACAAATATAATAATTAATACCAAAATCAGATTGGTAAACGCACTTTATGAAACTTGTGACTTGATTCCTGTTAGGTACAATGGTGTATTCACCGCAGATGTAGCAGAATACGTCAGGCTGATTTTTTGCAAGATCTTCTAGTCGAAGCCATTTCATTCACCTATAATATTAAAAAAAACACTAATCATAAATTGGCAAAAGTAAAATCTTCAGAACTCATTTATTGCAAGAAATATGAAAGAATTTTGTATCATATGATGTGAAAATGCCCATAAATGTAAGCAAAAATGTTCAAAGCCAATATGTAGCATAGTTCAGAAAGTTGACCTGATTGAGCAAAATGAATGTGATTTTTGGATTCAGCACCAAAATTATCCTAAATCAGCTCAAAAAACTTCAACAATAAGTTTGTTGTTGACCAGTGTAATCTGCGTTAGTAATAATTCTTATTGCCTTTTTTTTTTTTTTCTTTAAGTAAAAAGATAGGATGAATATTTGAGTAGTAGTTGTTTCCCCATATTTCTGCACCATAATTTCAGTATGTCTCTCAGATTACATATCAGTGTGGATAATTAAACTCCCAGTGATGCAGCGACTGATAATTATGGGATAACTTCAGAGTCAGAACATGTTTTTCATCCTGACAGATAAGCGTCAACCATTACTTTTCGGCCCAAACTCCAGATTTGACCCATCTGAAATCCTCCCTATCGGCCACTCTGGGCCTGATGTCTGCACAGAAAACAAGTAACCACCACCAAGAATGACATACTAATAGAAAAATAATAATTCCAAACACAATTAACACAACCAATTATTGATTTTTCCAAAAAAAAAACAAAAACAAAAAAAACACAAAACTCTGAAAACATCGAGAAATGTACACCTTTAAATTACACAGGCTCTTATAAACAAAATAAAGTCTCTTTCTATATTTACATGAGCAGGGTAAGGACAGGCGACTCCTCAGCTGGTCTCCACGACAACCACAAACACATTTTCCTCTGAAATCCACCTCTGTACACCAACACAGACCGACGCTCGGGGAGTAGAACCCCCAACCCGACCCCCGGCTCTCACGTCGGTATTTTCCTTGACATTTGATGTGATTTGTCGAGCGTGAGCTGAGTTAAAGGTGCGCTGACCTTTTGTGTGACATCGTCTTGATTGGTCAACGCTGAAACGAGAACATGAGTGAACGGCGTCTACGATAAACTACAGAGAAACTGACGATGACGGAGCAGGTTTATACGATGCAGCAGTGAGTTCTAACACTAATCATTTAGTCAGAGGTGGAAGTACAGACACTTTTACAGACACTTTACATCATGGGTGTCAAAGTGACGTTAGTTCAGGGGCCAAACTCAGCCACATTTGATCTGAAGTGGGCCGGACCAGTCCAATAATAACAGAATTATATATAAATAATGTCAATCCAAACTTTCCTTAACCCTCGCTGTCCTGTCCACCAAGGCCTTACTGAGCACCAAGTGTGTCTTTTTGGCACACTTGTGGAATAATATCAAAAAAAAATTCATTACAGTTTGTTTTTAATTCTTTTACACTTTTTTCTATTTCATTCAACTTGAGCCGTAAATAAAAAATACCAAATACTCAATAACTGTCACATTTTTTAACCCTTTAAATGCCGTGTGTGTAATGTAAACAAACCATTTTTTTGGATGCCAAAAAACACACACATACAAAAAAAATTCAATATACTACATAAAAAGTGGATCACATATTATTAGATTTTTTCATCCTGGCATAGCCAATGATTAACTCCAACATCAATTAATTTGCATTATTATTTTGGCGCTAGGTCAAATGTTCAAAAATACTAGCGGCTGTCACCAAGTGTGCGTAAAATGCACACCTATAATCAAACTATTAAATATTATATATTGATTATTTTCGGGCTCTAATTTGCTTTTATTTTAGTAAATCCAGCTCAGCCCTAATCATCAGATCAAATGTGAAAACAGTGCGTTTTAGGCACACTTTGCAGACAGATGCTAGTTTTGTAATTTTCTTTTGTTTACAATGTGCACATTTTAGTTGTGGACAGAATTTTAAAGATCATGCAAAAATGAACAACTTTTGAATTCTAACCTTATTTAAATTGTGAAAATAATATGAAGTTTTTTTCAAACGAAGTGCAAAGTGTGCCTAAAAGGCACCCAGATACCGGATGAAAATGTTTACATCTATAAACTGTCCTTTAAAACAATGTGAATACATGAACAACCTGAACTTTCTTAAGAAAAATAAGTGTAATTTTAACAATATTGTCTCAGTTTATCATTTCCACACGTTCATTACAACTTCCAGATCACAGTGGATCTACAAATGCACAAAACATTTAATAACAGGCAGAATATTGTTGAATTTACACTTACATCTCTTCAGACATTTCAGGTTTTCACATTTGTTCAGAATATTTAAATTTTTTATTAATTGATAGCTTATTTTACTATAATGTTGTAAAATTACATGAAATATTTAATTTTACAAAGAGGAAAATTTGGAGTTGTGAGTATTTATAGGTTATGTAATATTTTTCCTGGTCTGTATGTGGAACCTGAACTAACATTTTGTGAATATCTTCAGTGTCATTTTTGCATTTCAAAAATTCATCCCATGGGCCCGTTTGGAACTTTGGGAGGCCAGATTTGGCCCCCTGGCCACATGTTTGACACCCCTGCTTTACATGTATCTCAGTGTATTTTTTTTTTTTTTTTTTACTTATCACTCTAGATTTGGACCCAAATATTTAAACTTTCTACTACTGACATTTTAAACAAGGCGAGTTACTTTATTTTTTAAATGCATTAAAGGCTGAGGTCTCACTCTCGTTTTCTTCAGGGGCCACACACTGCAAAATCGAAATCTTACCAAGTGTATTTTCCTCATTTCTAGTCCAAATATCTCATCACACTTAAACTAAGACAGAATCACCTAAAGAGGAACTTTTCAGGGAGATATAAGAACCCGATTTATAGACAATAGATCTGGAAAATCTGATTTCAAGAAATCTTACCAACAATAATTTTCACTTGTCCATTGGCAGATTATTTTGCTTGAATAAAGCAAAACAAAAAAAAAACTGCCAATGGAACGAGTGAAAATTATCTTGGTAAGATTTAGATTTTTGCAGTGCAGTCCAGTAAAATAATAGCATAACTAACCTAAAAATAATGACAATTCCAAATTTTTGTCTTTGTTTCAGTGAAAAAAAACATTAAATGATGAAATACTTACTTTTATAAACTATTCAAACAAAAAAGATGTGAATAACCTGAAAAAAACTGAAATTTCGTAAGAAAAATAGTGCAATCTTAACACTACTATGCCTCAACTTCTCATTTCTACATGGCATCATGGATCAGATCTGCAAAGACACTAACAGTTAGAAACGGGAAGAAAATTGTTAATTGTGCTTAATTTTCATCAGACATTTGCAGATTGTTCATGTTTTTTTTTCAGGTTATTCACATTTTATGGTTATTTATTGTAAATGTAAATATTTTCATAATTTAATGTTATTTTTTCACTAATCATTAGTTTTCTTCTTATTTTCCATGATGATTGTGCTTCTTCACAATATAAAGTAAACGATCTACTTGGATGGGACAGTAACGTATAGAAAAAAAATCTTACTTTATCTAGTGGTTTGTATCACTGATAAATGGAACCACAAGAAAACAATGGTAAACAAGTGTAACAATGCAAACATGAGACTAGAATGATGTAAAGGTAAATGAGATGAAGAGGACGTTAAATCGGTTTGAACACTGCATAAGTCTAATAAGTTAAAAAATATATGTGAAAAATGAAAACAATGTAATGCAAGATGAAATGACCAAACAAACTGAAAATTACATAATTTAAGATGACAATGATGTAAATCAGAACAAAAATGACATAAACCAAATGAAAACATGAAAGATGAAACTAACGTAGAACAAGACAAGAAAAGATTTGTAAAACATGATAAAAAAACTTCTGTAAACAAGATGAAAACGACATGAAAACAAGATGAAATGACATAAATCAGGACAAAAAGGACATAAAACTGGATAAAAAGGACGTAAAACACACGTAACGACCATGAAAGATGAAACTGATGTAGAACAAGACAAAACGGACGTAAAACCATGATGAAAATTCTTTTAAAACGACGACGAAAACAACATAAGCAAAATGAAAACAACATAAAGCACAGATAACAATGCCATAAATCGGGACAAAAATGACATAAAACTGGACGAAAACGAAACGAAAGATGAAATAAAATGTAAAAGATGACAAAAAGGACGTAAAACTCATGAAAAATTCTGTAAACACGTGTGAAAACGACATAAAACAAGATGAAACTGACGCAAAACGATATGAAACGGCGTGAAATACAACGGAAATACCATTAAACTGAAAAAACGAGACAAAATGAAATGAAAACACTTTAAAAGATGAATGGGACGAAAGAACAAAAAATGACGGCGACAGAAAAAAAGACGTCAGACATTTCACAGCTGTAGTTTTCCATTTTCCTGAACCGGTAAAATAGTACTTTTGTTTGTTTTCTGTACTTCCACTGAGTAATAAAGTACTTTCCCACCTATAACTTATTACTTTACAATTTTTATACTTTTGAAAGTTTCTTCTTTTCTACACACGTGCTAATATTCTTCACAGACTATAATCTTATTATTTTATAGTTTTGTCACAAACGTCCTGTGAACTGTTATGCATGTAGCTTAGCATGGTGTGATTCAGGGAACGTAGGATTTTCTACTTTGTCTGTGAAGCATTGTTGAGCTACGATAACACAACATAAAATATGCGCGTTAAAGGTGAAATATGTCGCATTTGTGTATACGAGCTACTTGTTTGTTGATGTTAGCCAACTTTAAGCTAACAGCGCTAGCTCATTAAGATGCATTCCGATCTGCTGCATTGGTTATAAAAACAAAAAATTAATACATGTAAATTCTTCTCATATGTTCCAACTGCACTTTCTTATCGTACTATGTCCTAAAACGCTAACATTTGCTGTTTTTGGTGTTTCTGTTCTCATTTCCGCGTTGACCACAGCTTTAATGGCGTCACCGCAGCAGCTCATAACCATCATTTGACCTTTGACCTCCATCTTTGTCCACCACAGGAGAAGGGTTTAGACCTTATCGGACCAAAACGACAGCTCCTTTCTCCTCCGTGTGAAGCTGAGCACGATCTGATCGATAAATGTGAAAGAGGAACATAAAGAGAATATAATGAGAGGACGACACCATCGCCTTTACATGTGATTGTTTCCCTGCAAAAAAAAAAAAACAAACGTCAAATTTAACCTTAATTTCACATTGAGTCTTTGAAGGTGAATGTTTTTTTTTTTTTTTTTTTTTTTTCGCAAACGTCTTGGAACAGGACCCGATGCACTAGTACCAATGAAATGAATGTGAACAATCTGAAGTCAGTTGGACGTTTGTACGACGGCGTGTTCGGGCCGCACAAGGAAATACAAACGCCTGTCACTACGAGAATAAAGCGGTTATATTTCCAGAATAAAGTCAATATTTAACGAGAAAAAAGTTGTCGTTTTAAAAACTCATTATGTAGTAAGAATAAAGTCGTTATATTTCCTAAATGAAGTCGTTATTTAATGAGAATAAAGTTGTCATTTTAAAAACTCATTATGTAGTGAGAATAAAGTCATAATAGAGAATAAAGTCGTACCCACTCATCGAATAATGTAGAACTTGGAACATTTTGTGAAGTTCTACTTTCATTCGGAGTTTACGCACAAAGGCCAAATACTGAGTCTATTAGCCCCGCCTACCAAATACTGAGACTATTAGCCCCGCCCACCATCAACACATTGCTGCTTCGTTCGTTGCCTTCGCTGTAAATATTACGACTTTAATCTCATAAAAGTACGACTTTATTCTCGTTAAACATTGAATTTTTTTTTTAAACTACTACTTTATCATTATATCATGACTTTATTCTCGAAATATAACGACTTTCTTGTTAAATAATGAGTTTATTCTCGAAACATAACTTTATTCTCGTTAAAAAAACTACGACTTTATTCTCATTATATCATGACTTTATTCTCGAAATATAACGATTTTATTCTCGTTAAGTAAAACTACGACTTTATTCTCCTTATATTTTGACTTTATTCTCGAAATATAACGACTTTATTCTGAAGTAAAACTACGACTTTATTCTCGTTACATAAAACTACGACTTTATTCTCATTGTTTTGACTTATTCTCAAAATATAACAACTTTATTCTCGTTAAGTAAAACTACGACTTTATTTTCATTATATTTTGACTTCATTCTCTAAATATATCGACTTAATTCTCAAAATATAGCGACTTTATTCTTGTTAAATAATGAGTTTTTTAAAACTACGACTTCATTCTCATTAAATAATTACTTTACTCTCAAAATATAACGACTTTATTCTCGTAGTGACAAGCGCTTTTTTTTTTCCTTATCTGGCCCTTATACGCTGTTGTACGTTTGAGATTGAAACGTGGGTATTTTTATCGCAGTGCATCTCAGAAATATAACAGAAAAAATAAACACGTGACATTTGGATACGTAGATGGGAGGTGCTGAACACGACAATCAATAAAACACTCAAAGAAGCAAACACAGACGTATTAAAAAAAAAAAAAAAATAAGGCTGAGGTCAACCTGCGGCGTTATGGAGAGGGAACCGACACAAATACAGCATTTACAAAGCTCAACTGGACAGGGCGGCGATGTGGGCGTAGGCGTGGCCAGGAGGCGGGGCTTAGTCTTGATTGAATGCATTTTGCAGCTGCTCTTTAAAAACAATATCAATGGGCAACATGACTGAAAATGTGAGCGCAGTGAGCAGAAGGGAGCTCTCAGGCTGTGGTAATAACCAGTTTTCCAGCAGGGGGCGCCATGTGTACAGTAAAAACAGGATTCCACACAGATCCTGTTGAATCCACATCAGAGGGAGGTCTGTCAGTCACTCTGAGGGGATTCAGGGGGATGATGAACATGACCGGACAGAATTTAAGGGCCTTTTTGTCTTCACTAGGGAGAAAAAAAAAAACAAGTATTCTTATAAAAGTCATCACAAAAAAGGGAAATGTGTGAGTGTAGGTTTGTTTCACTGGAGACGGGACTCATTTACAAAGGGCTAAAGTGTAAAAATGTGTAAAAATCTGTTAAATGTTCAATATGTAACATGAATACATTTGTGTTTATGTGAAGTTTGTGTCAGAGTCTTTAAGGTTCAATGCGGATGTTTTTTTTCATGTTCAGTTTTAGTAAAAGTGGGTAAAAAATGTATTTGATCCACGTCAACTTGTACAAAAATGGACTTAACATGAAAAAAAAAAATCTAAATCTGATCAAGTGTATTTTCTCATGTCTAGTCCATAAAACAGAATCACCTAAAGAGGAACTTTTCAGTGAGATATAAGAACTGATTTATAGACAATAGATCTGGAAAATCTGATTTCAAGAAATCTAACCGAGATCATTTTCACTTGTTCCACTGGCAGATTTTTTTCTCGAATTAAGCAAAAAAAAAATCTTGAATTAAGCAAAAAAAAAAAAAAAATCTGCCAATGGAAGAAGTGAAAATTATCTTGGTAAGATTTTGATTTTTACAGTGCATTCAGCCCGATTTACCAAGATGATTTTCACTTGTTCCACTGGCAGATTTTTTTGCTTTTGCTTAATTCAAGATTTTTGCTTAATTCAAGATTTTTGCATAATTTAACTTTTTTTTTTTTTTGCTTAATTCAACATTTTTTTGTTTAATTCAACTTTTTTTTTTGCTTAATGCAACATTTTTGCTTAATCAAAATTTTTTCTTAATTCAAGATTTTGCGTAATTCAAGAATTTTTTGTTTAATTCAAGATTTTTTTTTGCTTAATTCAAGAACGTGAAATATGCTGAGGTTAGTAGTCAGTAAAGTGCATCATGGGAGAAAACAGATGCTGCCCGTTGAGTCGTGTCACACAAAATTAAATGTTACATGACTGGACTTGTAAAATACTCCCTTAATGACAAACATCGTGTAATTAATGACATAATTGAAATGGGATCAACATTTGTACGTCATCACTGACCCCTACACTGCAAAAATCTAAATCTTATCAAGTGTATTTTTCTCATTTCTAGTCCAAATATCTCGTCACACTTAAAATCAGACAGAATCACCGAAAGAGGAACTTTTCAGTGAGATATAAGAACTGATTTATAGACAATAGATCTGGAAAATCTGATTTCAAGAAATCTTAAGATAATTTTCACTTGTTCCACTGGCAGATTTTTTTGCTTGAATTATGCAAATATTAAGGATGTACCTAATGATGACCTCAGATAAATGCAAAAAAAAATTATACTCTTTCTCCAAGCCATCCCTAAATGAATGAATTTTTAATCAAATACTGGGTCCAAAAATAGGACCCAAATTAGGACAGTAAAAACGACCAATGTGTCAGTGCATTAGATGTGAAAACATGTCTGTAAATGGTCTTCTATAGACTATAAATAAAGACATTGTGTTAAATGTGCCAATCCTAGTTTTTTTCTAATGCACACGTGGGTTTTTTTATGAATCTCAGTCTCATTTCAGGTTTCATGTGTAACCCATTGTGTCCACTCGTGTTGCATACAGAACCTGCCCATTTAAACACATAAATGGAGATCAAATCGGGCTGAATGTACTGATAAAATCAAAATCTTACCAAGATAATTTTCACTTCTTCCTTGGCAGATTTTTTTTTTTTTTCTTAATTCAAGATTTTTTTTTTTTTGCTTAATTCATGAAAAAAAATCTGCCAGGGGAACAAGTGGAAATTATCTTGGTAAGTTTTCTTGAAATCAGATTTTCCTGATCTATTGTCTAAAAAAATAGTTCTTATATCTCACTGAAAAGTTCCTCTTTAAGTGATTCTGTCTGATTTTAAGTGTGATGACATATTTGGACTAGAAATGACAAAAATACACTTGGTTCAGTTGTGAGTTTTGCAGTGTGATGATGTTTTTCTGTGGTTGAGTCCAGTGGCTCTCATAGGAAGGGGGCGTGGCTTCAGCTCTCTAGTGGGTTGTCTGTTTACTGTCTGTCTATAAATGCATCACACTTGTCTTGGGTGGCGCTAAGTGCAGGATGAGCTGACAGTGTTCCAGACTTCTGTGTTCCAGACCACTTCTAGACCAAAACAACTGAATTATTTCCAAACGACTGATTCCAACACAACTTCACACAGATCTGACATACTGAACCTTTAACGTATGTTTTAAAAAAGCGACGACATTCTTAATTTAGTGGCGACTCAATCCGTCCTGTTGTCATTGTCATTAACAAACAGCCTCCCCTCTGAACTCCCCCCCCCTTCAGTCCGTCAGGAGCACCAGTTCCCCTTCGCTCCTCTCGCCGCCGTCGCTCTCCTCGCCCTCACTGTACGGCGGCCGCTCCCTCTCTCGCTCCCTCTCTCTCTCCTGGGCGGGGCCGAGGGCTTGGCCTGACCCTCCGCCCGGCGCGTGGCGGCGGACGGGACCGGGGGCAGATAATGCTCCAGCAACGCCGGGTGAAAGGGCATGGTTGCCACGGAGACTGAGCCGGCGCCGCCCCCGGGTACTGGGCTTCGCTGTGGGCGTAGTGGATCTGCTGAGGGTCCGTTTGACTGGAAAGACAGGAAGTGATGTCAGCACAACACAAAGACTCAAGACAAACATTATTATGTAGTGATTTAAATCTATACATTTAAAAAAAAATGTATTTATTTGTTCAAATGCTTTTTTTTTGACACTTTGATGTTTTTTCAAAATGTATGTCTTGTATGCCCAAATATTTTCAATAAATAAATGAATGAATAAATAAATGAATGAATAAATGAATTAATGAATAAATAAATAAATAAATGATATATCCCGGACATAAATAAAACACTATTCTTAAATTATAGATAGATAGATAGATATAGATAGATAGATAGATAGATGATAGATAGTAGATAGATAGATAGATAGATAGAATTGTTATATAGCTCAACTTTCTCTAAAATTGAGTGGTCAAAAGCATGAACATTACCATATAAATTCTGTGTTATGTACAAAATTACAGTAATACATCTCAGCATTTTACATAACATACATCCCTCCAACGCTATTTTATCTCAATTTTCTGACCTTGAAGAAATACACGACAAACAACATTTAAAAACACATTTAATATTTTTTTCTAAATGAAGATGTGGAAATGTTTTCACTCGTAAAATAAGACGAGGTTGTTCCTCTGTTTGGAATTCTATCTGCAAACAGTGGTTGAATCTGGCTCTGAACGGACTCAAATATCTTTTTCAAACAATTTTTTATTGATAAAACAAGACTTCTTTTCTAATATTCTTTTCAAATCTTTTCAAAGATTATTCTTTTTCATTTGTTACAGTTTTTATTTTTACTTGCCATTCATTTTTATTGTAGCTGTACAGGCCAAAATATTATGTAATAAAATGAAAAGTATCAGGTTAGGTTTGGGTGAACTTAATTATCTTCAAAGTGGAAAATTGTCTTTGGTTCCACTTGAAAAACACAATGAACAAAGCAGAACTAAAACTAATTCCAACTGCTGGTGAATCAGAGTCATTTTCCTGAAACCCCAAGGAATTGAAACGTTTTACAGCACTTTTTGGCGCTGCACACACAAAAGAAAAGGTAAAACAAAAGAACAAAAATGGACCAAAAAGGCTGAAAATATAGCAAATCTACAGGATGGAACTTTACCATTTACAACACAGGTGTCAAACATACGGCCCAGGGGCCAAATCTGGCCTGCTAAAGGGTCCAATCTGGCCACTAGGGTGAAGTTGTGAAATGCAAAAACTACACTGAAGATATGAATAATCAATAGTGTAAAAATCATTTGAATTCAGGTTCCATACAGACATATTACAGACCAATTAGATCTCAGTTGGGTCAGACCAGAAAAATACTGTCATAATAACTGATAAATAATGACAACTGCAGATTTTATGTGGTTTTAGTGTAAAAAAGTAAAATTACATGAAAATGTTTACATTAACTATCCTTCTACAAAAAATGTGAATAACCTGAACAAATATGAACAAACAGAAATGTCTTGAGAAAAGTAAATGCAATTTTATCAATATTCTACCTGTTACTAAATGTTTTGTGTATTTGTAATTGTAATGTCAGTTGTAATGCACATGTGTAAATGAAAAACTGAGGCAGAATATTGTTAAAATTGCACTTGTTTTCTTCAGATGTTTCCAGTTGTTCATGTTATTCAGATTTTTAAGGAAATGTTGTAGATGTAAACATTCATAATGTAATTTTGCTTTCTCACTGTTATTATTTCACTGCTCTGGCCCACTGCAGATCAAACTGGGCTGAATGTGGAACTAGGGCTGTGTATCGACTAGAATCTGGCGATACGATATAAATCACAATACTAGGATCATGATACGATATATCACGATATATCATGATACTGTTAAAAAGGCAATTTTTTTGTTTCTTTTTTTTTATGACCATTTCCTTGAAAAATTGAATTACAGCGGAAATCTGCACAAATACTAAACACATTATTTGATCAGAACAGGATCTAATGTTCTATCACAAAATGTTCTTGTGTTCAAACTGAAATTCTGTTTTACAGACATTCCAGTTTAAGATCCTGTTCAAATGTTCAAATTCTATTAGTTCAGAACTAACATCAGAACAGGATTTGAGTTCAATCCCAACAAAGGAATGAACATTATTTAATAAAAGAGTGTTAAATAATAATAAATAAAATAGAAACAAAAAGCAAAAATGAACCTCCACCATATCTGCATTTGAATAAATACCTATAAATATCCATACAGGAGTTTTTAATATCGATACAGTATTGTGAAATGAAATATCACAATATAATGCAAAAAACTGATATTTTCTTATAGCCCTACACTGTAAGCCCAGAATTTGTATTTACAAATACTTTAATTACAATGCACTTAAATGATTTAAGTTTTATGATGTTACTATAAATGTTCAGTATATTCTACTAATTTGTAGACATAGTTGAAAGTATGAAAAAATTTAAGTTGAATGGAATTAAATCACTAAGTTTTAGTCATAAACCAATTGATTAGTCGATCATTACTCAAATCATTTAAGTGCAATCACTTGCCTCAAATTTTTTGAGTAAACTCTACTTATCCGGGCTTACAGTGTATGCGGAACTGAACTAAAATGAGTTTGACAGTCCTGATTTACAAGGACAAAGAATACACACCAATGGACGTGCACACACACACACACACACACACACACACACAAACTGTATATTTCTGGAACATAAAATCACTTGATGTAAACGGTGATTTTTTAATTTAATTTTTTTAAAGCGTTTATTCTCTGTGCATGTGTTCGGTGGGTTTGGTTCCAGTGTCGTCTCCTTCTGTACAGATATTTGTGCAGCCAGTGGATAAGAGACGTGTGTTTGAGGAGCAGTTGTGAGGCTGAAACCTAATGGAAGTGACACATGAAGCCGGTCCAATGATGAACTCTTCTGTTTGTTTGGGTTTAAGTGGAAGAAACTGAAGGACATCCAGTTATGATCAGCGACTGTTAAAGAATACAGCGACTTATTCTTTCTAAAGCCAATTAAATGAATTAAAACGTCATAAACTACCTCTGCAGTTCACTGAGACTTACATGAAAAATGTGAGTTTTGCTGCTTCTCTCATATTTACAGACTTTCCTTGAGGTAGGACTAATGATTTCAGAACCGAGTGCATTTACACACAATTTTTTTTTGTTTGTTTGTTTTTGGCAAACACTTGAAGCGCTACAGGTTGAAGTTTCTGGAAAATAAAATCACTCCTTAAAAAAAAAAAAATAAACAGCTTTTCCATTAAAAGTCACTCGGTTTGATGTAGAAATTAACCCATAAAGACCCAAACATCCACCGGTAACCAACAGCATCTACTGATCTAAACTGTCTAATACCTGTTGATCCACTAATCCTTTCAATCCATGTAAATAATTGGTGTAAAATACAGTTCATCATCTTTTCATGGTCATCACATATGACCCATTTGGACGTTCAGAGGCTCCGTAGTTACCGTGGAAACACCGTCATCATCTATAACACTGATTCACCAGTAAAACCCATGGAGTTGGATCAGTGACAGTGGATGGACACACTGGGTTTATGTTCACTTAATGATATTGTCGCTGAAAAAGCCACTTTTCTTCCATTTTGTCTGTTTTGATATAATAACACTGAATTTACTCTGTGTTTTCATGAGCATCTGAATAAAATATAGGAAATTAAATCTAGGAAAATGCATGATTTACTGTGAAAAATGCAAAATACAAAGAATAATATTATAATAAATGGGGAAAATCACTTAAGAAAGGTTAAATAGAGAGAAATATTCATTTGGGGACAGTCATAAAAGTAGCCCTAGGTCTTTACGGGTTAAACTACAATGCCCACAATGCATTTCAACAAGAACTACCTTACAGAACTTAACTCTGTAAAGCCTGAACCATTAAATCATTGACAGAAAATTCCAGCTCTTTGAACCTGGAGGCTTTATTGGTCCCTTTTTTTGTTTTAAATTTCATGCCTATACTTTTTTTTGCTTCCCTGCTGTAATGCTTTTATAATGTTTTATAATAAAGCACTTTCAATTGTCTTGTACTTGAAATGTGTTATATAATAAACCTGCCTTGCCTTCTGAACAACCCAAAAACCTTTTTCAAATATCAGTTTCCATGTATGAGTTTCAGTTTTGTATCATATTTGATCCATTGGGTCTCAATGCTCAAATATTATTTTTGAACAAAAAACACCATAATCTAACACAAACATGTCTGAAAAAAATTGGTAATTCCTTTTCAAAATTACCAAAGTCTTCCTCCTTCCTCATTAATGTCAGTCTTGTAGTGTCACTAAAGGCCTCTGGTGAACGAACTCCCCCCTGGTGGATTATCTGTGTATTGCATGTATCTAATTGCATACATCAGGTTTTTAAAGAATGTAGAGAGCTTCAAAACTCACGTATCAAATATGACAATTTTGGTGTTAAAGGGTTTTATTCAGTCTGTTGGAAGTCAGCCAGATTAGAGTTATTCCAAAATCCTTGTAACTTTCAAGCATCAGAAACTGAATCCGAGCTGCAGTAAAACTGTAATATTGACGCGTTAGTTCTTCAAAAGCCCTCGGAGATAAAATATGTGAAGAGTTTTCGGTTTGAAACGACGACAGACAAAAAAAGGTGCAGAAAAACACTCCAAACCAACCGGCGTTAACCTCCAACTTCTACAGCTTAAACAGTTGAAGGAGTTTCATGAGAACAATAGTGAGGGATGCTATTCATGATCGAGGACGGGAGGGAAAAAAAAGCCGAGACGCCATATCGATATTCAACGTTTGTGTGTTCCAGAATGAAAAAGAGCATTTGGAGCAGCAGCTATTGCACTGTAAAAAAAACCCAAAAAAACCCACAGTAATATTCCAGCAGCAGGGGTGCCGAAAAATACTGTAAAATAACGGAAACTAACCATCTCATAAAAATACGGTAATTTTCCACAATTAAAATATAGTTTTTTGCCCTAACTTTACATGAGATTTTGCTTCTTTTTTTTTTTTTTTGACTTTTTAATGTTTAATAAAGAATATTTCATGTATTAAAACAATCAAATTCCCTATAAATATATATATATATATATATATATATATATATATAAATAAATAATTTTCAATCAGACTCAGTTGTCCAATCCACTGATAACTGTCCAAATACAGTTTTTATCAGTGCTTATACATGTTATACATTCACAAAAATACATTTATTCAACATTTTTGTTGTGAAACCTCCTGTAATTACACAAGATATTTGTCAATTAACAAACAAGTCTGGTTAAACTGACAGAACAAATACTTCTTTTACGGTTAATTGTCAGTAATTTTATCTGGTTTATTTTTTATTTTTTTATTTTTTACAATATTAAACTTTAAATTAACAGTTTAATCACATGAATAGAAAAGAAATATTTGTGAAATTATGATACATTTGCAAATGTTTTTTTCTGTGAAAAAAGAAAAAAAAATTCTTTTTAAAAATGGAAATTTTTTGGTTATTCACAGTTAGTTTTTCCATGTTATTTTACATTTGACATGTAAAATCACAGTCTATTTTTCTCATTTCATTGATATTTTCCTGTATCTTAACCCTTTCATGCATACTGGTCACTCCAACTGTTCTCTTGTATATTCATGGGTTTTATTGTTTTAGTTCCATATCAGCCAACACAGTGGACACTTATGCATCATCTCATACACTGTAATTCAAACCATTACTATAACTTTGCTCTTCTTGATGAACCTGATCTGCAGTAACAGGTTTGAGTGTAAATCAATTGCTTGTTATTGTTAATAGACTGTAATTAACCATTTTCTTAAACAAAAGGTTTTTTATGCATATTATCTTCATAAAGTGAGTACTAACTAATATTAGAGTATGTTAAAATGTGATAAAACATCAGACTAGCTGCATTAAAAATTTGATTTCATACTTTTCACACAGTGTATCAGTAAATACATGTTTCTTTGCTTCAAAAATTAAATGCATGGTGTCCATTGAGTAGATATTTTTGCAACTCCATGAAAAATAGGTTCATAAAAATTCTTCAGTTGCGTTGTTTTTTTCAGGCCTAAAGAGGAATAAAAACACTGTGGAAAAACATCTTGACTGGGGTCAAAAAACAGTATTCCAAATCTCTCTGAAGGGACATTTTAGAGACAATTTGACCCACATTTTATTTTTAAAGTCATTTTTGCTTTAGTTGGACCATTAGGGATTATCCAAAACAAGGAGCTACTTTATAGTGAAATAAACGTTGGAATGGCAAACAATTAAAGTTCGCTCTCTGACCGGACATCACTGTTTTAGACCCATTAACCCTTTCATGCACAGTGGTCACTCCAGTGGACAGCTATTCTCCAGCTGTTCTCTTGTAGACAGTATTCATGGGTTTTGTTGTTTTAGTTCCATATCAGCCAACACAGTGGACACTAATACATCATCCCATAAACTGCAATTCAGACCATTACTGTAACTTTGCTGTTCTTGATAAACCTGATCTGCAGTGACATGTTTTAGTGTAAATCAATTGTTATTTGTTAGACAAAAAGTTTTTTTTTTTTTTTTTGGCATATTACCTCCATGAAGTGAGTAATAACTAGCAGTAGAATATGTAAAAATGTGAGAAAACATCAGATTAGTAGAAAATCTTTTCATTGTTTTTATCTCACTTTCTGATATTGGGTTTTAAACATGTTTCTTTACTTCAAAAATTAAACTCATGGACATTTTTGGAACTTCATAAAAAAAAAACAAAAAAAAAAAACAAAAACTCAGTTGCGTTTTTTTTGTGGGTTTTTTTTTCATGCCTAAGGGGGGATAAAAACAAGAAGAGAGAAAAAAATCTTGACTATGGTTGTCATAATTTGTGCATGAAAGGGTTAAACATGGTTTCATTTCACTGTTTTCATATCACTTTATGACACAGGTGTCAAACATACGGCCCGGGGCCAAAACCAACCCGCCGAAGGGTCCAGTCCGGCCCCTCGGATGAATTTGTGAAATGCAAAAAAGACACTCAAGATATAAACAGTCAGTCCTTTTACTTCAGGGCCCATATAAAGCCCTATTTTAGTCTCAAGTAGGTCAGATCAGTTAAACACTACCATAAAAACCTACAAATAATGACAATTCCAAAAGTTTCCTCTGTCTTAGTGTAAAAAAGTGAAATTACATGAAAACGTGTACATTTACAAACTAGCCTTTCACAAAAAATATGAAAAACTAGAAATGTCCTAAGAGAAGTAAGTGCAATATTACCAATATTCCGCCAGTTACTAAAATATTTTGTGTATTTTGCAGATCCATTGTGATCTGTAAGTTGTAATGCACATTTACAAATGATAAGCAGAGGAAAAGAGTTAAAATTGCACTTATTTTCTTTATAAATTTCATTTTTTTCATGGTTGTTCATGTTATTCACATTTTTAAAAGGACAGTTTATAGATGTAAATTTTTCCATAATGTAATCTTACTTTTTTTTTTTTTACTATAAAACACATTGAAATGTTTGGAGTTGGCATTATTTATATATCATTATGCTATTAATTTACCGGTCCGGCCCACTTTAGATCATATTGGGAGGATATGGCCCCTGAACTAAAATGAGTTTGACACCCTGCTTTATGATATTGGGTTTTAAATACATGTTTCTTTGCGTCAAGAATCAAATTCATGGTGTAGCTGAGTGGACATTTTTGTAACTCCATGAAAAACAGGTGGATTTAAAATAAAAAAAAATTCCAATCACATTTTTGTTTTTTTTCATGCCTAAAGAGGGATAAAAACACTCAGGAAAAAAAAAAAAATCTTGATTACGGTTCTCATAATTCATGCATGAAAGGGTTAAAAATAGGAAAAATCTGTAAAAGAAACAGTGAAAATTCTGTTAAATTACAGATTTTTTTTTTTACAGTGTGTCTATAACGTATGGAACTGTGCACCAAACTCTGTCGGCGCTGTGTTCCAGGGACACACTGTTGCGTTACCCCAGTTGTGTGAAGCGTTGCGTCCTGGGTTCGTACCTGTGTGCGTACGTGGCTCTCTGCTCTTGCCGGCGGCTCTTCATCATGGCCTTGTACCCCCACTCTCAGCCTCCGTCCTTCCACGATGCAGGTCCGCTTGGGTCGAGGTTTGTACTTGTAGTCGGGGTAACGCTCCAGGTGCTGGCGGCTCAGCCTGGCCTGCTCCTCGTAGTACGGCTGCTTCTCTTGGTTGGACATGGCCTTCCATCTGGAGCCTGAAGAAAGACGCAAACACACACAACAGACTTTAGGAACTACAGAGGCGTCCCTGGGTCTACTGTTCAGTCTATTAAAGGTTCCAGCAGCGGCGTCAGACACATTTGAATTCAGGCACATTCAGCCCAGTAGGATCTAGAGTGGACCAGGATAAAATAATAACAGAATAACTATAAATAAAGAAAAGTAAAAAAAAAGTAAAATGACATTATGGACATGTTTACAGCGACACACTAGCCTTTAAAAATGTGAATAACATGGACAACCTGAAAGTTCTTTAAAAAAGAAAAAAAAGAGCAGTTTTAACATCATTTTGCCTCATCTATTATATTATTATATATTATTATTATATTATTATTATTATTATTATTAAGTACAGTTTTAACATCATTTTGCCTCATCCATTATATTATTATTATTATTATTATTATTATTATTATTATAAGATGAGGCAAAATGATGTTAAAACTGTACTTATTATTATTATTATTATTATTATTATTATTATTATTATTATTATTAAGTACAGTTTTAACATCATTTTGCCTCATTATATAATAATAATAATAATAATAATAATAATAATATAATAATAATGATAATGATGATAATAATAAAATAAGTGCAGGTTTAACATCATTTTGCCTCATCTTATAATACTACTACTACTACTACTACTACTAATAATAATAATAATATAAGATGAGGCAAAATAATGTTAAAACTGCACTTTATTATATTATTATATTATTATTATTATTAAGTGCAGTTTTAACATTATTTTGCCTCATCTAATTAAATTAATTAATAATAATAATAAAAATAATAATAATAATAATAATAAAATAAGTGCAGGTTTAACATCATTTGCCTCATCTTATAATACTACTACTACTACTACTACTACTACTTCTACTACTACTACTACTACTACTACTACTACTAATAATAATAATAATATAAGATGAGGCAAAATAATGTTAAAACTGCACTTTATTATTATTATTATTATTATATTATTATTATTATTATTATTATTATTATTAAGTGCAGTTTTAACATTATTTTGCCTCATCTAATTAAATTAATTAATTAATAATAATAATATATAATAATAAAATAATAATAATAATAATAATAATAATAATAATAACAATAATAGTGGTTCCAGGTACGACAAACCCCGGCCCTCACATGTATTGTATCTTATTTTCGCATAGATCCAGCTGATGTCATCATGTCTATGCGTGTGATGATGTCAGCATATCAATTGCCTCTATATTTGTGCCAAATTTGAGGTAAATTGAAGCAAAATTTATGTTTTTGTAGAGATTTGAAATTTCACTCATTATAAGTAAATGGGAGATGAATAAGATTTTAAAAATTCATAAAAAATTTAAACTTTGATCTACTTATCCCAAAATGTAATGACATCTCTTCTGGGTCACTGGCAATCTATAAACTCCATTTGGTATGAACTGAACAAACAGTTTTGCTGCTAGAGTGTTAACAAAGGAACAAACAAAGAAATCAAACCAAAAACAATACCCCTGCCTCCCTTCAGGGGGGGCGGGATAGTAGTGATAATAATAATAATAATAATAATAATAATAATAATTGTGGATTATTTTACACATGTGCAATATCACATACAGATCACAGTGGATCTACAAACACATAAAACAGACACATATTAAAACTGCACTAACTTCTCTTAGGACCTTTCATGTCGTTCATATTGTTCAGGTTATTCACATTTTTCATGAAAGGATAGATTGTAAATGTCAACATTTTCATGTAATTTTCCTTTTTTTTTTTTTTTTTTTTACAGTAAAACAAAATATTTGGAGTTGCCATTTTTAATAGGTTATTGTGATAGTAGTGATACTGATGGCCCTTCGGTGGGCCGGTTTTGGCCCTTGGGCCGTAGGTTTAAACCCTTACATTAAAGGTTAACTCCATTTATTACCCCCCCCCCATGATACACACAGTACCTAGCATTAGCATTAGCATCAGCACTGTGGTCAAGGACAGTTAACCTATATTATATGTATTTGATGTACACTGTTGACCATAAAGTGGGAATAAAATATTTTTCCTCTTCTTATGAAATGATTGTGATTTATTCTTGATAAAAGTGTAACTGGGACTCAGTATATAATCATTGAACCAGGTCAAAGGTGGTTACTGATGCGAATAAAAAAAGGAATGTCTAAAAACAAAATTATTCCAACTTCATGGGAAACAGTGCATTACATTCCATGCTCCAGTTATTGTTTAACATGTATTTTGCAACATGCAATGAAAGGTACATTTCTAATACACTTAATTGAAAATTCTTTGCAAAAAAATACTAAAAGTGTTAAATTTTGGGTTTATTACTCATTTTAAAAGACACCAACCTACTCCTCCAAAATATTTTGTTGAAGTATTTCCAATTTTTGTCACTTAAATCCAATTTTTGTATATTATTTGCCACTAAGATGATATTTTCTTACATAAAACATGATCTGCTTTGTAGATTAACCCTTTCATGCATGAATTATGAGAACCTTAATCAAAATTTTTCCTGAGTGTTTTTATTCCTTTTTAGGCATGAAAAAAACGTGATTGAAAATTTTCTTCCGAAAATAAATAAATAAATAATAAAAAATAATAATAATATATAATAATATAATAATATAATAATAATAATAATAATAATAATAATAATAATATAATAAAGAATAAAAATACATTAAAAAAAAAATAATGGAAAAAAAATCTTATGAGCCTATTTTTCATGAAGTTGCAAAAATATCCACTCAGCTGGACAGCACACATTTAATTTTTGACGCACAGAAACATGAATTTACTGATAAATTGAGTGAAACTATGGGGAGGACTTGTGATTCTGGGGGTTTATGCTCAGGAGAGATCTACATAATGTTACCAATTCATGTCAGAAAAGATATGTAGTGTCTTAAAACTTTAATAAAGATATGTGTAAAAAAAAACAAACAAAAACAAAATAAAACAAAAAAAAAACAATGAAAAGAACAACAAAGTCCATGAATAGACAAGAGAACAGCTGTAGAATGGCTGTCCACTGTAGTGACCAGTATGCATGAAAGGGTTAATAGTACTACTAATCTACAAAATCTCTCAAACTGACTCCATGTTGAGCAGCTACAGCGCTGTGTTCTCACATGGGTTAATAAATGACACAGAATAGTGTGATATGAACATAGAATAAAAATGTAGCGCTATGACCAGAGGTGTTAAGTCACACAGACTTTTCCTCAGTACATTTTAACACAAATTCCTGTACTTTCTTCGTACATTTTCATACCAGGCTTGTTATTATAGTTCTAGTGCGATTGGGAGAATTACCAGTTCTTTTTCTTTTGCTTCATTCTGCAGCTTCATACCATCCAAACTGATTTCAACTTAAATGAACTGAGCAATGACTCATGAGAAAAAACACACTAAAGACATAAAAAGTGCACTTACAGTCTCCAGTTTTATTATCCAGTGCTTATTTTGTTTGTTCTGAAGGAAAGTTAATGCAATCTGAGGTTTTATTTGACAAAATGAAAACAACAGTAAAAGGGAGACTGAAGAAAAGGCTGATGTTGAAATCTGATTTGCATTTTGCAGCGAAATTAATGTTAATTTCTTTCATTGTACTTAAAGTTCGAATGGTTTAACCCTCTTAATATCATATTAATAATGTGGTTCATTTAGAATGTTCAGCTTTTAACTTTTATTTTATCAATCAGTACTTTCATTTTTATTCATACAAGTATTTGGATTTTATTTATTTATTATTTATTTTTTATTTTCCGTTTTCAGTTATACAAAACACAAAAACAAAGGCTCAAATGTGTAACAACAAATTCACTAATTTACGAGCCAGTCCTTATTCAAAGAAAGAAAGAGGGTTTTAAAATGCATAATTCCATTTAATAAAAAAAAGCAAAATATCAGTACTTGAAATTAAAATTTTCCGGTAAAACTTATGCAGTTTTACTTGAATAATATTTACCTCCACCAAGGAGGTTCTGTTTTTGCCGACGCTGGTCTGTTTGTCTGTCTGTCTGTGTGCAAGATAAGTCATAAAGTTATGGACGGATCTGGATGAAAATTTCAGGAAATATTGATGCTGGCACAAGGAACAAATGATGAAATTTTGGTGGTGATGGGGGGGGCACTGATCTGCCTTGGCGGAGGTCTGCGCTCTCCAAGTGCTTTTCTAGTTTAGTTATTTCTGTTTTCAGGACTTGTATCTGTAATAGAGTATGTTGAATTGAAATTAAATAAAAGATCTGAGTGCAATGTAAAAAAAAAAAAAAAAAAAAAATCTGAAATTTAACAAAAAAATTAAAAAATTAAAAATTAAAAAAATTTAACAGCATTTTCACCGTTATTTTACAGATTTTTCCTGTATTTTTAAGATACAGGAAAATATCAATGAAATGACAAAAACAGACTGTGATTTTACACGTCAAATGTAAAATAACACTGAAAAAACTGTAACTGTGAATAACCATAAAATTTCCATTTTTTTAAAAAGATATTTAAAAGAAAACATGGAATGTCTAAAAGCACTGTTTTTGTCAGCACAATGACATAGATACTGATGGAAGAACTGAAGAGATTTTGGTTTTTATCAAGAAAACATGTTAAATGGATAGATATCAGCTCTGAAATTAAACTACTATGAGCTGTTTTTGTTATCATTATATTTGTCCAAACAAACGGACCTTTAGTTGGACCAGGCATTAAAATGAACAAGAAACTGAAGAAAACAAGGGGTGGTCTAATCATTTTTCCATGACTATATCTATGAACAGTGTTGAGCAGCCGTGTGTGCCGCCATTTTGCTTGAATTATGCTATGAGACTGACAATATTGGACCTTTAAGTTGGTCTTTTCTGGATCCCGTTGATCCCAACACCTTCCCCAGATCAGTGGTGTAGTCCAGGGTAGACGGTGGTATTTGGAGTATACCTACTGACTGTTCAGTCAACACTGAGTATACCCACTTCTAAATCCCCTATGTGCACCATTCAGTAGAAGCTATACATATGTATATTTAACGCTTTCATGCATAGTGGTCACTCCAGTGGACAGTTCTTCTGCAGCTGTTCTCTTGTATATTCATGGGTTTTATTGTTTTAGTTCCAGCCGACACACTGGATCATCCCATACACTGACATTCAGAGCATTACTGTAACTGTACTGTTGTAGATAAACCTGATCGGCACTAACATACTTTAGTGTAAATCAATTGCTTATTTATTGTTATTAGACTGTATTTAACAGTGTTTTTTTTTTTAACAAAAAGTTGTTTTTTTGCGTACTATCTCCATGAAGTGATTAATAACTTGTATTAGTGTATGTTAAAATGCGACATCAGAAAACATCAGATTAGCAGAATAAAAAAAAAACAAAAAATGTTCATAGTTTTCACAAAGTATGCCAGTAAATACATGTTTCTTTGTTTCAAAAATTAAACACATGGTGTCCAGCTGAGTGGAGATATTTGCAACTCCATGAAAAGTAGGTTCATAAAAAAATAAAAAAAAAATGTTGAATCGCATTGTTTTTTTCATGCCTAAAGAGGAATAAAAACACTTAGGAAAAAAATACTGATTAGGTTCTCATAATTCATGCCTGAAAGGGTTAATATCTGCAGCCAAACTGCCCATGTTTCCCGTTGGATGATGAAACTATGACCCGCCCTACTCTGCCTCTAATTGGCTAGTACTCGCTGCCTTCACTGATTACATTGGTTAACTTTAGGCATGAGGACTGATGAGCCAATCAGAGGCAGAGTAGGGCGGGTCATGCTGAGGAAAATATTGCTAACTAGCAGCGGCCTCCTCTGGAACCTGATTGGACACCTCCTCAGGTGACAGTGCCATCCCAGTTGATGACAGGTCACTGCATGTCTCACTGAAAGATGCGCGATTATTGGAAATGCGAACGAGAAAGGCAGAATAAATGAGTGACACATATGGAGAGAACCTACTTTCATGGAATACAGAATTCTGAGGTCACTTTTAAGGTGGTTTCAGAATGAATCACTGTTTTAAACGACTGGACATATGACTGCACATGTAGAGGAGAAGAGTGCTGTCGCCATTAGTTAAACTGTGGAGTCAGCTAACGTTATGAAAGGCTAATGTTATGAAAGGCTAACATTATGAAAGGATAATGTTATGAAAGGCTAACATTATGAAAGGCTAACGCCATGAAAGGCTAACGTTATGAAAGGCTAACGTTATGAAAGACTAACGCTATGAAAGGCTAACATTATGTAAGGCAAATGCTATGAAAGGCTAACATTATGAAAGGCTTATGTCATGAAAGGCTAATGTCATGAAAGGCTAATGTTATGAAAGGCTAACGTTATGAAAAGCTAATGTTATGAAAGGCTAACGTCATGAAAGGCTAATGTCATGAAAGGCTACGTCATGAAAGGCTAACGTTATGAAAGGCTAATGCTATGAAACGCTAACGCTATGAAAGGCTAACATCATGAAAGGCTAACATCATGAAAGGCGCTAATGCTATGAAATGCTAACATCATGAAAAGCTGACGTATGAAAGGCTAACATTATGAAAGGCTAACATTATGAAAGGATAATAATATAAAAGGCTAACATTATGAAAGGCTAACATTATCCTCTGTTTGCCTCATGTTGAATCCATTTCCATTCAGTCAAACCTACAAACTGCTCCTGATCAAGTCATGATCATTTTATACAAGCGAACAAACACTGCTGATGGATTTGTGGGTAAACTAAATACAGTAGTTTTATACGTCACTGTTTCTAAAACGGTGTTTTTCTGGACTACTACTAAAAAAAAAAATAAAAAAAAAAAAGGCAAAAATTGAGAGTAAAGCCCTCCTCCTCCACCACTGTCCAGATGAAAGTGTTTACGGGCTGATCAGTACCAACAGTGACCTGCAGTCCAGTCTCTTTTGTCGTCTGCCTCTCAGTGTGTTCTGGTGAACTGCGGTCGCTCAAAAGCCCCAGACAATAGAAAGAAACGTAAATGTTTGCAGCAGAATTAACCGCATCCTGCCTGTGTGTGTGCTTGTACGGTTTTGTGGGGTGGGTGGGTGGGTGGGGGGGCAGGTGCTTGTTCTTGGTGCTCTTCACGTCTCAGAATAGAGACTCAGAATGAAACCCACCCCTACCCGGAGCCGGACTCACCCAGGATCTTGCTGATGGAGGAGTTGTGCATGTCGGGGAAGGCCTGCAGGATCCTCCTCCGCTCGTCCTTGGCCCAGACCATAAAGGCGTTCATGGGCCTCTTGATGTGGCCTGAGGAGGGGGGGGCCCGGGCCTCGGCGTAGCTGCCCGACACCGACACCGGCAGAGCTCCTACGACAGACGGATACAAACACAACACGTCAAACTAGTGGGACCTGGAAAATACAGAAGACCATCAACAGTCCTCAGAAACAGTGGTTCTGTAATCCAGTCCGAACGCATGTGTGTGTCATGTGACTAAAACAGACCGAAAAGAAAACATGGAATGAATAAAAGCACCGTTTTTGACAGTAAGATAAGGTAACGTAAGATAAGATAAGGTAACGTAAGATAAGATAAGGTAATGTAAGATAAGATATGAAAAGATAAGGTAAGATAAGAAAAGATAAGGTAAGGTAACGTAAGATAAAAGATAAGGTAAGGTAATGTAAGATAAGAAAAGATAAGGTAAGAAAAGATAAGGTAAGGTAACGTAAGATAAGGTAAGGTAATATAAGATAAGATAAAATAACATAAGATAGGTGAGAAAAGAAAGATGAGTAAGGTGTAGGATAAGATAAGGTATGTAAGATAAGATGAGAAAAGATAAGGTAAGACAATGTAAGATAAGTTAAGATAAGGTAACAAAGATAAGGAAAGGTAACGTAAGATAAGATAAGGTAACGTAAGATAAGATGAGAAAAGATAAGGTAAGGCTATGTAAGATAAGATAAGGTAACATAAGATAAGGTAAGGTAACTTAAGATAAGTAACATAAGATAAGATAAGAAAAGATAGGTAAGGTAACATAAGAAGATGAGGTAAGGTAACGTAAGATAGGTTACGAATAGGTAAGAAAAGGTAAGGTAAGATAAGAAAAGTAACGTAAGATAAGATAAGATACGATAAGTAATGTAACATAAGATGAGAAAAGATAAGTAACATAAGATAAGATGAGAAAAGATAGGGTAAGGTAATGAAAGATAAGTAAAGATAAGGTTAATGTAACAGAAGATAAGAAAAAAGGATATAAGGTAACGTAAGACATAAGATTCCTCCCGCCATAGGGAAATTACACAGTTAACAGCAGCAAACACAAAAACGTACAGAAAATATAAACATGTGAAACAATAAATATAAAAAGAAAAAAAATAAATCTGCTATTTCTATAAATATTTATATAGATTTAAATATTCTACACACATTTAGAGTATATTTATTCACACATGCATGTGGTGTGATATGGAGGGGTTACTGACAACTGCTAGAACAAACACAAATGGACAAAATAAAGTCATGGAAAAAATGATTATTCCATCCAAAGTCATCAGAAACAATGGTTCTGCAATCCAGTCCTAACTCCTGTGTGTGTCATGTGACTAAAACAGACAGAAAGAAAACATGGAATGAATAAAAGCACTGTTTTTGTCAGTACATGACACAGATACTGATGGAAGAACTGAAGGGATTTTGGTTTTTATCAAGAAAACATGTTAAATGAATAGATATCAGCTCTGAAATTCAACTACTATGAACTATTTTTGTTGGTATCATTATATTTGTCCCAACAAATGGACCTCTAGTTGGACCAGGCATTAAAATGAACAAGAAACTGAAAAAAAACAAGGGGTGGTCTAAATTTTTTCCGTGACTGTATATTAGGCCGCTCCAAAAATACACAGAACTCACTTACACTTCCTGTGATTAACCTTTTCTGTCCGACCACTAAATCTGAAGAAATCCCTCTGATCATTAACCTTTATTCACTGCAAGAAAAAATACTCGACCTACAAACATCCAGCCTCAAATACCATCATGTTCACTTTCACCGCCCACATCGTCCAACCAGAAACTTCTGTTACTTTCTCATGTTAGCTCCTGAAACTTAATGATGTAGGTGGAACCTGTGAGTGACTCCGATAAAAGTGAAAGTAAAAAGTCTAGTGACGAAATCTGACCCAGTTATTCATCCAAATAATCAATATGTCCTCCTGAGATCCAGGAAAGTAGAAGTTTGGGTCTTTTTTTTTTTTTTGCATTAAATAATTGTCCTTATTAGAAACTGGATAATGCAAGTTAATCACTATACTTTTTTTTTTTTTAATGTAATGTGCTTTGCAGGGGGCAGCATATTTTATTATTTATTTATTTATTATTTATTTATTATTGGCCTTTTTTTTTTTTTTTTTTTTTACATTAAATAATTGTCCTTATTGGAAACTGCATAATGCAACAGTTTTTCCCCCATACATTTTTATTTATTTATTTATTTTAATGCTATGTGCTTTGCAGGGGACAGCGTTTTTTTTTTTGTTTGTTTTTTTTAAATTCATTATTTATTTATTAAAGTAAAAACTCTCGTTCCCTAGAGGACAAAAATGCATTTCTGGTCTCAACAGGATCTGAAACATTCTGTCATAAATGTCTGTTTAATTATCTTGTTTCAGTTTTTATTGTCTGTGTGATTCTCACTTTAGGTCAAATTACTGATGATGCCACAGTATGAAGATGTGGGATCTATTTTGTCCCATTCAGTGAGTTTCATCAGTATAGTAATAATACTTTTTTTTTTCGTAATAATACTTGTGCTGTTGGATCAGCTCAGTGTTAGCTGTTAGCTTAGCGCTGCAAAGTTTGTGTCATTGGTCTGTTTTATTTAATTATTCATGACATACACTGGTTTCAGAGTGTTGGCTGGTTTGGGATATTTGTCCATTTAAGTGCTTGTTGTTCAGATTGTGTTCTGTTTTACAAAAATTATCTATTGATACTTTATAATAAGAGTCAAATGACTCAAATATAAGTGAAAGTAAAAAATCTAGTCAGTAAATCTGACCCAGTTTATTCATCCACATAATCAATATGTCCTCCTGAGAGCCAGGAAAGTACAAGTTTTGGCTTTTTTGCATTAAATAATTGTCCCTATTGGAAACGGCATAATACAATGGTTTTTTCCAATACATATTTTTATTTTTCATTATGGCATGTGCTTTTGCAGGGGACAAGTTTGTTTTTTATTATAGTAAAGCTGTGAAAGTGTCGTCCTGTACAGAGGACGCACATGCATTTCTGCTCTCAAGAGGATCTGAAACAATCTGTAATAAAATACTGTTTAATTATGTTGTCTGTTTTTATTGTCAGTGTCCATTTAAGTGTTTGTTGTTCGGAATGTGTTGTTTTACAAAAGTGTATTCAAACAAAACAAAAAAATATTAATTCAGATAATCAATATATCCTCCTGAAATCCAGGAAAGTAACATTTTTTTGCTTTTTTATGTTAAATAATTGTCTTTTTGGAAACAGCATAATGCAATGTTTTTTCTGATACTTTTTTTATGGCATGTGCTTTTGCAGGGGACAAGTTTTTTTTGTTTTTTTTTTTTTATTCTAGTAAAGCTGTGAAACTGTCGTCCTGTACAGAGGACACACATGCATTTCTGGCTCTCAAGAGGATCTGAAACAATCTGTAATAAAATACTGTTTAATTACCTTGTTTCCATTTTTATTGTCAGTGTCCATTTAAGTGTTTGTTTGGAATGTGTTGTTTTACAAAAGTGTATTCAAACAAAACAAAAAAATATTCATTCAGATAATCAATATATCCACCTGAGATCCAGGAAAGTAAAATTTCAGCTTTTTTATGTTAAATAATTGTTCTTATTGGAAACGGCATAATGCAATTTTTTCCAATACATATTTTTTTATTTTTTTTATGGCATATGCTTTTGCAGGGGACATGTTTGTTTGTTTTTTTTATTAGAGCAAAGCTGTGAACTTGTCGTCCTGTACAGAGGACGCACATGCACTTCTGGCTCTCAAGAGGATCTGAAACAATCTGTAATAAAATACTGTTTAATTATGTTGTTTCTGTTTTATTGTCAGTGTCCATTTAAGTGTTTGTTTGGAATGTGTGTTTTACAAAAGTGTATTCAAACAAAACAAAAAAATATTCATTCAGATAATCAATATATCCACCTGAGATCCAGGAAAGTAAAATTTCAGCTTTTTTATGTTAAATAATTCTTCTTTTTGGAAACAGCATAAAGCAATGGGGTTTTTTGTGATACATTTTTATGGCATGTGCTTTGCAGGGGACAAGTTTTTTTTGTTGTTGTTGTTTTTTTTTTTATTATATTAAGCTGTGAAAGTGTCGTCCTGTACAGAGGACACACATGCATTTCTGGCTCTCAAGAGGATCTGAAACAATCTGTAATAAAATACTGTTTAATTATGTTGTTTCCATTTTTATTGTCAGTGTCCATTTAAGTGTTTGTTGTTTGGATTGTGTTCTGTTTGACAAAAATGTATTCAAACAAAACAAAAAATATTCATTCAGATAATCAATATATCCTCCTGAGATCCAGGAAAGTAAAATTTCTGGCTTTTTTACGTTCAATAATTGTTCTTATTCTGCTGATTCTGATTATTGGAAACAGCATAATGTAATGTGTTTTTTGTGATACATTTTTTTATGGCATGTGCTTTGCAGGGGACAAGTTTTTTTTTTTTTTTTTAAATCATAGTAAAGCTGTGAAACTGTCGTCCTGCACAGAGGACACACATGCATTTCTGGCTCAAGAGGATCTGAAACGATCTGTAATAAATGTCTGTTTAATTACCTTGTTTCCATTTTATTGTGAGTGTGATTCTGATTTTAGGGTCAATTACCGCCGTTACTCTGACGACGTGGGGTCCACATTCGACACCTACCCTCAGAGTCACTGCTGAGGTGGTCCTCAGTGGACGGAAGGCCTGTCTGTCGTCACTGCGCTCGGAGTGAGAAACCCTCTCGCTGCGAGGTGATTCTTTATAATCCTGAGGACGTGGAAAAGACAAAGACAGGTGATGTGAGATACACGCAGCACAAATATTCACACTGTGACACAAAGAGGCGATTTGAGTTTGGACTGCAGTAAAAACCATGACCCGACGCGTACGGGCTGTGTTGGAGGCACGCATGTGTTCCAGCCGGCGCTATTTAAGGTAAAGAAACGGCACACTTGGCATATCAGCTGGTGTTTGAATGCAGAGTTGTAAATGCAAAGAAAGGAAATGACAACGCTATGCAAGAGGAAGAATGGTGTTTATTATTCACGGGAGGAAAGGTGAAGGAGAACAGGCAGAGATGGGAATGTCAGGGTTGGGAATTTGCAAAACTATCACAAACACGGGTGTATTATCTATCAGCGATGTGCCGTAAAGTATTATTCACCTCCACGCCGTGCAGGATAACACCAAAATAGGTAAGTGAACAGTGGGGTATAGGTGTTAAAGGCGTGATGGAGCAGGATAATGTAGGAGAGGAGGAGCGCCCGGGCCCGGTCCAGTGTTACCGTGGACAAAGACAGAGGTCTGGCAGGTGGCTCCGTCAATGCCACACTGAGGCCTTTGTGTTATTGTGAGGCTGCGACAGCTGTTGCTCCAGGAAGAGGCTGAGACCAAAGCTTCAGCCATGTCAAAGAATGAAAACCAAGACCAGAATAGAACGCCCATCTTTACAACGAGCAAAACAGAAAATAACAAACAAAGCTGTAGCGCCAGGTTATGAAACAGAGCCCGGATTCAGAGCAGCGTTATTATAGATGATAGACAATACAACCCAGGCTGCGTTCACACTGAGGCCGTTTACAGGCAAACTACCGCCATGATCTGATTCCTGGACTCATGGGGTTATTCAACTGATCGTGTAAACAGCGTAATAGAATATGCTTTACCTGATACCAAGGTGCTAATAGTTTTGGATTTTCATTCTAGTTTAGTTTTATTTAGTTTTGACTTTTTTTTCTCTAAGTCAGTTCGTTTTAATTCGTTTTCAGAGCAGGTTTGGTAGTTTTTATTAGTTTTCGTTATTTTCTAAATGCTTAGTTTTAGTTTAGTTGTAGTTTAGTGGTCTCTTTTCTCTTCTTCTCTGTCGTCGTATTCAATCAATCCCAGACAGGACTCTGCTGCTTTAGTCTCCATGTTTCCAGGTAGAGTGGGGACCAGAAGACGACTGGAAACCACAAGTGAACACAAGTGACGGAGCAAAAAGCGTCGTATGGTGACAGCACAGAAAATTGGTAGAGCGAAACAAATCAATTTCGTATCAATCCGACATTGACAAAGACGAAAACGAAGGGAATTTTATCCATAATTTTTATCCATTTTAGTTAGTTTTGTAAACACACAATACAGTTTCAGTTAGTAATTGTTTTCTCTCTTCTTTTATTTTAAGCTTGTCATCAGTTATTGTTTTTTCTTTCAATTATAGTTTTTATTTATTTCAGTTAACGAAAATGTTTTTTAAATTCTAGTTTTCGCCACGTCATTAGTTTTTGTAAGCGATAATAACCATGACTGCTTTCCAGGCTGTTTTTTGAGCCCGTAAGTCACGACTTCAAACCGTGACTCATGACTTCGTAGCATTCCAGGTAAGTCACACCAAACTGCCTGAGCGCAAGGAATTGTGGGAGTTAGATGTAAACAAACCAGCACGGTGGACCGTACGTTTGCTCATTTACAATCATTTCTATCCCAGAGGTGTTTGTTCTTTGCTTATTCGAGGGAAACAGAGGAGGAAAAACGGTGCATGAGGAAAGAGAAGCTGTTCTACCTTTAATGTTATTTGTATATTTAGATTCATATTTGGTATTAATTTTTTTTGCACTCATTGGACTGAAAACAAGCTAACGCTAGAACAGCTGCTGATTATGCAGAACATTTGCAGATAAATAATGTCAGAGCTATACCTGGTTTAAATAAACTATCTGCATAAACACCACATCCATGAGGGGCCACCACTGTCGTTTGACGGGTTATGTGACGTCAGAACTCAGAACTGGGAGAACATGGACCTAGTACGAGTTCACGGGTGGAAGTCACAGGTTTGACTGACATTCCAGTGCATTTACACCAGCAGAAGGATGGAAAAACAGGAGTTACAGGTGGACTGGAACGCAGCATAAGACTGAATAAAAATGAAACCAAACAGAGTGTTCCAATTATGACGTCTGTTCTTTCACTAATATAGGTTTTATTTTTAAGTAAAACAAAAACATTTTACATTTCCGACTCTATTACACATGACTAGAAGCAGAATCATGCTGTGTTTCAGGCCGTTTGTTTGAGCCCGTAAGTCACGACTTCAAACCGTGACTCGTGACTTCGTAGCATTCAAGGTAAGTCACGCCAAACTGCCTGAGCGCAAGGAATTGTGGGAGTTATATGTAAACAAACCAGCATGGTGGACCGCACGTTTGCTCATTCACAATCATTTCTATCGCCAAAGGTGTTTGTTTTTGGCTTATCTGAGGGAAACAGAGGAGGAAAAATAGCACATCAGGCAAGAAAAGCTGTTCTACCTTTGATGTTATTTGTATATTTGTATTTGTTATTAATTTATTCTTGCACTTATTGGACTGAAAACGAGCTAACGCTAGAGTAGCTGCTGATTATGCAGAACATTTGCGGATAAATAATGTCACAGCAATACCTTGTTTTAATAAACAATTTGCATAAACACCACATCTATGGGGGGGGCGCCATTGCTACGTGACGTCAGAACTCGGACCTGGGAGAACGTGGATCTAGTACAAGTTCACGGGCGGAAGTCACAGGTTTGACTGACATTCCAGTGCATTTTCACCGGTAGAAGGATGGAAAAACAGGAGTTACGGGTGGACTGGAACGCAGCATAAATGACAACTGACGAAACGTGACGGACCGTGAAGTGTCATAGGGTGCCGCTAGCTAAAACTGCTCAAGTGAAATAAATCAATTTCATATCAATCCGACAACGACAGAGAAAAAAACGAAGGGAATTTTATCCATAATTTTTGTAGGTTTTAGTTCGTTTTGTAAACATACAATACAGTTTCAGTTAGTAATTTTTTTTTTCTTTTAATGCTAGTTTTTAATTTATTTCAGTGTTTTTTCAATTCTAGTTTTTGTCATTTCATTAGTTTTCGTTAACAATAATAACCTCGATCAAGAGTCAAACAGTAACACTGAATAAAATGACACCAAACAGAAGCGTTCCATTTATGACGTCTGTTCTTTCACAACTACAGGTTTTATTTTTAACCCTTTCATGCATGAATTATGAGAACCTCAGTCAATACTTTTTTTCTTGAATGTTTTTGTCCCTCTTTAAGCATGATAAAAACAACGCAATTGTTTTTTTTTTTTTTTTTTTTTTTTTTTATGAACCTATTTTTCATGGAGTTACAAAAATGTCCACTCAGCTGGACACCATGCATTTAAGTTTTGAAGCAAAGAAACATTTATTTAAAAATCATCGTCAGAAAGTGATATACTGTGTGAAAACTATGAAAAAAAACATTTTTAATGCTGCTAATTGCTAAATTGCTACTGTTTTCTCACATTTTATCATACTCTAATATTAGTTATTACTCATTTCATGGAGATAAAATCCTAAGACCCAGGAAACTGACAGTTTTAACTTTTTTACATTAAAACATTGTCTTGACTGGAAACTGCATAATGCAACAGTTTTTTCAGATACATTTTAAAATTATTTTTATTTATTCATTGATTTTTTAATGGAATATCCTTTGCAATGCACAGCATTTTTAAAGTAAAACTGTTAAACTTTTGTCCCCTACAGAAGACAAAATGCATTGCTGGGTCTCAGGAGGACATGCAAAAAAATAAATAAAATAAAATAAGATAAAAAAAAAAAAAAAATGTTTAATTACAGTCTAATAACAATTAGTAATTGATTTACACTAAAACATGTTACTGCAGATCAGGTTTATCAAGAGCAGCAAAATTACAGTAATTGTATGAATTGCAGTGTTTTGGATGATGCATAAGAGTCCACTGCGTTGGCTGATATGGAACTAAAACTAAACAAACAAACAAAAAAAAACATGAATAAACAATAGAACAGCCCTAGAACAGCTGTCTACTGTAGTGACCACTATGCATGAAAGGGTTAAGTAAAACAAATACATTTTACATTTCCGACTCTATTACACATGACTGGAAGCAGAATAAAGTCTTCCAGTATCACCTCCTGCATATCAGCCTCTCTGTCAGAGGATATTAAATACACAGCTACTTTTAATAACTAATGACGGAAACAAAAGAAGCAGAACATCCTCCTCCGACTGCTAGTGTAACAGAGCTTTGTGTGTTTTGTTTCACAGTGGGTGGTTATTTGTATATTTGCTTAAATCCCCAGAAGAAGCACGACTTCCTGTAACCCTACACCGTGTTCCGACCGCTGCAGAAACTCCCGGTTGCCCGTTTGAAACCGTATCCATATTTGCAGAGGAAGACAACACCTGTGTGTATTTACATGAGGTCTGGATAGGTTTTCTCTTTTCTCCAGCTCACCATCTTCCCGCCGCCGTCTCGCTCCCTGTCCCTGTCTCGGTCTCTGCCTCCGCCGCTGTGACTCCTCAGGAGCTGCTGAGCGTCATGGATCGCCTGGGTCACCACATCGCCGTCTCCAAGGAAACCTGAGGACAAGAATACAGGAGCAAGAGGAAAAAAAAAAAAACACACAATGAGGAATATTTTTGAAAGAAAAACACCAAGTGTTAGAGGCTGAGTCCGTCCAAACATCTGATGAAATTAAAATGTTCAGATGTAATTCGGCCTAAAATGTGCTTAGAGGTCTTATTTGTGTCTTTGT